>NC_056725.1:1513704289-1513829289 GCF_019279795.1 Protopterus annectens
ATATATATAGGTTTACCATCAAAATCTTGAAGGCAAAAGAATTTGTCATCAAAAGAATGAAGTAAAATTCTAAAAACAACATTTACCTTAAATGTCAAACAGTAACACAACAAATGACAGTCAACATACCAGACTTCCAGTTTTGAAAGTCCATATGTCCTTTCACATTTTAGCAGAGGGGCAAGTCCCTGCACCCCTCACACCCCTGCAAATTGTATATACCAACTCCGAGATCGAACTACAGTGAGGAAAAGAGGTAAAGTCCCCAGTCCTCACTGTACCGCAATCTCCATTCACAATGCCAAATTTATAGTAATGAATCAAGCTTCACTTTCTTTATTATGATTTTGTATTATTCCAGATCAGCGTTGTGAAACTTTGAAAATTTACTTTTGGCTACATGATTTTCCAACGCATGCCTTCAAAATTTTGATGGCAAAGCATATATATATATATATATATATATATATATATATATATATATATATATATATATATATATATATATATAAGAAGGGTAAAAGTAGATTGAGCACATTGTTAATATTGTGTACTCACAGTGATATATCAGAAGTATTTTCACCCTCCGCTCATCCAGTTGAATAACCAAGTGACTTCTCAGTCTGCATCCAGTTGATGCAAGGGATCCTTTTTTGGGTATACAGGAGCTGGGCCAGCCCATTGCCAGGTCAGGCCGAGTCAGCATTCCAATCCTGTAGCACTGAGCCCTTCACCAAGCAGGGAAAGAACCCTGTAGCCCATTCTTCCCTTTATTATGTCTCCCCTGCTGAGGTGAGAATCAATAAGAAGCAGGCAGGCAGAATAGATGAGATGACCCCCCCCCCCCTGATCTCTGGAACCCTAACCTCCGCAGTAGCTCCCTTGAGCACCAGACTTGCTATATGCCCTGAGAACATCAGTGTAATGACTCGCTCTTGACTTTCCAGGCATATGTGGCACACTGCTAGAAAATATTCTTTGCAGACTTGTACTTCGCAGGTGCAGCACATGTTTGCTTTTAAGTATTTCTTAAGCAGGGAATGAGAGCTGCAACCCTTCCCCCTAGGATCCAGCAAGGGGACAGTTACTAGTGGTGTGCCTCAGTGCTGGGATCTCTTCTGTCAGGACTACACCTCTGTGAAGTCAAGGCTAATGTAGAAGGCCTTTGGCTGGCTAAGTCTGCTGATGACTGCAAGATGGGGGCAAGCACTGAATCCCCCAGTGATGTAGACATCCTTCAGAAGGGCCTGATTCAGAAAAATGACTGGTGCCAGAACCATTGTTTAAAACAGAATGCAAATAAATGCATAATCATACCCTTTGGGAAGTCAAATACCTCTACAAATTACAACATTAATATCACACCGCTAAGAGTAGTCTCAGAGGTGAGGTACACAGATAGTAGCCTAAACTAGACACTAGCCTCGTCTGAACTTTGACCATCATGTCCAAAGTGGTGAAGGAGTCCCTCAGTGTGGCACAGCTAAGTAAAGGCATGGCATCTAAATCCAAGGAAGTTATAGTCCCACTGTACTCAGCCCTCATCAGACAAATAATCAAGTACAATGCACCTTTTGGTATGTGCTTGACCAGGCACATGCAACAGCTCAGGCAACCTCTGGGGCTCCTTCAAAAAAAAATACAGGTTACAGACTAAAAGCCCTACTCCTTTACTCTGCCTCCTACTGACTATTAAGGGGTGATCTATGCCGAACCTGCAAGGCACTCCCAAATCCAGCCCTGATGGAACTGTAACACAATCACAACTGCACGAGGGTCACCTGATGTAGGGATCTATACCTGGTCTGTGAGAAGAGCAAAACATACTGGACAGACAGATATGCGTCTCAGAGATAACCCCTTCTCTGAAACAAGCTTTCTAGTCACATAAAGCAGGCCCCTTCCCTGACCCTGTTCAAATGCAGTTTGGATCAATGGATAGGGAATCATAAATTCACTCCTGGTGACTTATGGACAGGGAAATCTATAAAATATTCACAGGCACAAATCTAAGCCATCCTCTAGCCATTGGGGATCAAAAATTGGGTAAAATTTGGGAAATAATGGCTAGGCTTGTAAGGGCTTTTAAGCTGTTAGCTTAGTAATCGCCTATGAACCTGTGAAGAGGCTAGGTACAATAGAACATTACGGCTTGGGGGATTGTTCTTTGCAGTCTAGGAAAGTTTTGTCTGCTTAGCAGTCCTAATCCTAATTCTTGGAAACTAGCTATGCTCTCACTTAGTAGGATGTAGTTTGCTTTAGAAATTAGAAAAGTTCTTAAAGGTTTTGTGGTTAAGTGGGGCTCTAGCTTTATGTTTATTTCTAGGGAGACCACTTTGTGATCTGATCTAATCTGTGAGGACATGACACTCAAGGGGGGAGTGGAGTTGCTGTGCTCTCCCATATTTGTGAGTACCGGCTGTAGGACATTTGTACATGTAATGGTTCTAGTGGGAGAGCAGACTAGCTGTGCCAGGGGATTTGCATTGACGAAGTCTAGAATCTGTGAGCCTGCCATGTTAGTGGTTGTTTATGCTTCCCAGTTAATGCAGGGATAGTTGAAATCACCCAGGAGTATGGTATTGGGCTGAATGGTAAGTTGCTAGATAAAAGAGTCATCCAGGAGATCCCACCAGACCAGAAAGGATTCAGAACTTATTCAAGATTCTTTATAGTGTCATACAAAACAGGGTACCTAAGACCAGTTCTGGACCTCAGAAAACTGAATCACTTTGTAAAAAAATTCATAGTTGCAATGGTCACAGTTCAGTCCATTCTGCCATTTCTGTGAAAATACGATTAGATGTGCTCCACATGTCTTCATGACACATACTATCAAATCAAAATGAACAGATGCTTCTGAAGATATTTGCGCTTTTGGCTGGGGGCCATTCACTATCAGTTCAGATTCCTGCCCTTTGGTCTCACCGCAGCCCCCAGGGTGTTTACCAAATGCAGATGTATAGCAGTGGTAGCAGCACACTTGGGAATGCTAGGATTTTGAGTGTGCATCTCCTCAAAAAATCCAGGGACTACTTGCTCCCTAGGCATCGCACTCAACTTTTGCAAATCACATCTCCATCCTTTTCAGTCTGGAATTCATAGCTGTTCATTTGGACACAGTCAGTCAGATAGCATCCCTTCCACCTTTCAGACTATCAAGTGTCAAGTAAAACATGTTATCTCGCATCCTTCTCCTCCAGCCAGGTTGATTCTTTAGAATTTAGGGTCGATGGCAGCAGCCATAACCTTAGATGTTCTTCGTGTTTCACTCTTGCAATCATCACATTTGGGTCTTGCATCGGTTGCTGTCTCTTCTTCTGTGACGTCAGGTTGTCAGCGGTACAAAACATGCAGCCGACACCATTACATCAGTCTTTCTTGCCGATCAGTGCCCGAAGCAGAAGCAGTTCGCAAGTGCCGGTCAGCCAACTCTTGAAGTTTTCATTTTCTAGTTTCAGAACCAAAGTCTTCAACTAAAAGCTAAGTACCTCATTGGGGAAAATTTTTCTTGCTCTAAACCGATATCAGTAAAAGTAAATAATTGCATTTCTTGTGGAAAGCAAATACCTCACAAAGATTTTCATTCGTACTGTATTCCTTGCCTAGGCCCTGACTACGACTTACCTCGCTGTTGTTTTTGTACCTTATTTAAACCTTGAACTACCCATTGTCGGTATATTTTCCCTTCTAAATATTTTGGTGCTCGGTTCAGTTATCCTGATATGTCTTTGTTAAGCCATCTGACTACCGACATTCCGAAAAAACGCAAAGATAAAGACAGAGACAGGCCGCCTAGGTCCAAAGCTGCCAACGACACTTCTCCTAAGCCAGTTGCCAGTTCACTGGTACTCAGTGAGGCGCTTTCGCAGCCCCTGATACATGCTACTTCAGATTCTCAGGCCTCTACTGAGACCCATTCGGAGTCCGGTATACCACGAGATGCTTCAACTGTGGAACCTGTGGATGTCTGTATCTTGGATGGGTCTGGAGCTGCTGTGCAGACAACGGCTTCTGAGGGTGTATTCAGGCCTACTGACTTGCTTATTAAACCAACGCCATCTTCTTCTTGAAGGCATAAAACTCAAACCATGCCTAGAAAACTGACGCCCAGACCGCATGGTCAGGCCTCTATGCCTAAAAAACAAATGATAAGAATGGCTGAAGACCTTATTACTTTAATCAGGGGAAGCCAACCTTCCCCCTCTAAGAGATCTACTACTGAGTTTGCTTATGATACTTCCGACCAGGAATCTAAAATTTCTGTTTCCTCTGATGACCAGGATTTACCCTTATCTACCTATGAGGATTTTGATGCTGAGGACTCTATTCCCTCTGCTAATCCCCCAGAGGATTTCTCTTTTGGTGAAGCCTTGCATACTCTCAGGGAGCATTTTCACTGGGAAAGTCAGGATTTCTCTGATTCTAAAAAGAGGCTTAGGGATTTCGTACTCCTGCCCCAGCACAGGCCTTTAGCCGTACCGCCTGTACTAGTCATTGTTGATGATGCTTTTTCTGAATCTAGCTTGGCCCCTGACTCTCTACCTCCTGCTCCCAGAAAACCTGATAGATATTACAGGGTTCCTGACTCTCACAAGTTCCTTTTCAGAATTCCTACTGCGGATCCTGAGATCATTTCACAGGGACCCAAGGGCATTAAAGCTACTACTGCCAAAAATCCTACCCCCTCTGATAGAGACTCCAGGGCGCTGGATAGATGAGGTAAGAAAGGTATACACTTCTGCAACTTTGGCCATTAGGGCCTTAAACTGCCAGTTTCTTATAAAGTATCAGCAGCATATTATTGGATTACTTAAACAGAAAGTGATGTTGATTCCTGATTGTGCTGAAAATAAGGATTTACAGGATTTAATGCATTCTGCTGAACAAGTTGGAAAACATACTTTGCAATGTGGTTTTGATTCACTAGAGGCATCTTGCAGGGCTGCTGTAACTAGGTCTGTACTTAGAAGGCATGCTTGGCTTAAGGAGCAATCCTTGCCAGATCATGTTAAAGCTAAATTACTGGATGCTCCCTTAAATCAGGACAGCTTGTTTGGCAACAAGGCAGAAGAAGTTCTTAAAAAGATGGAGGAAAAAGCTAAATATTTGGAAACTGTTAAATATTTTTTACAAATACAACCTCCAAGATTTAGTAGGCATTGGCCTTCTAAGAATTGGTCCTTTCCTGCCTCTTCTAGACCTTCTCAGTCCAACCCCAGATCCAGCAGAGCACCAAGGCTTCATTCCCCGGGTACGGACAGGACTAAGCAGTCAGTGGCCTCCACTTCCAAATCTGGGAGTAATAACCCTCCCCCCTATGGTAAACTGTCTCAATTACTTCTTTTTAAAACTTCCAAACATTTCTCAACTGACTGCCCCTTTGGGGGGAAAAAAGTGCTCTTCATGCAAAGAACTAGGAACTCATTACCCAGGACAAATGGGTTTTAAATATAGTGTCCCATGGATACAGATTTCACTTCCACACATTACCAACACCGCGCGGTTGGCCAGATCTACCCCCAGATCAGTGGGCAGAGGCCCAAAAGCAAGTATTCTCTCTCTCTCTTAAGCATAGGGGCTATTCAGCTGGTACCAGAAGAGGAAAAGGGACACGGATTCTACTCGAGAATTTTCCTGGTACCCAAAAAAGACAATTCATGGCATCCTGTTCTGGACCTGTCAGCACCTTTTTGGTGATTCCAAAATTCAAGATGCTGACTCTTCACCAGTTGCTTCCTATGCTAGGCAAAGATGCCTGGTTGGCAACACTAGATTTAAAGGACGCATACCTGCACATCCCAATCAGGGAATCTTGCAGAAGATACCTACGCTTCAAAGCAGGCTACACACACTATCAGTTCTCTGCAATGCCCTTTGGCTTATCTACTGTGCCCAGGGTATTCACAAAGTGCCTAGCTCTAGTCATTGCCTTTTTCAGGCAAAGAAATATTTAAATATACCCAAACCTGGACGATTGTCTAATTCAGGCAGAAAGCCAGGACATACTTTTAAATCATCTGGCCTTTGTACAAAGGGTGCTAACTTGTCTGGGGTACACCATAAACGAAAAGAAATCACACCTGGTACCCTGTCAACAAATTATATTCCTGGGAGCAAGCTTGAATACAACTTCCCAGATGGCTTTCCTCACGCCAGAGAAACAAGTACATTTGACAACCTACTTCAAACAAGTGGCCACAAAAACTCTGCTATCTGCAAGGCAAATACTACAAGCCTTGGGGTTCATGGCCTCCTGCATTCTTCTAATTCCATATGCAAGACTGCATACGAGGACACTACAATGGTATCTAAAAAGCCTATGGTGTCAACATTCTCAGGATCTAGAAGCAATGATTCCTATAATACCTTGCCTACACCTAGAGTTCCTTTGGTGGGCAGAGGCCTGCCACCAAAACAAGGGACTACCATTCACACTACCCCCTGCTGCCCAAACCATAACATACGCATCAGACTATGCATTGGGGGCTCACCTGGCAGGGAAGTGCATTCAGGGCAAATGGAACCCAAGTCAAATGCACCTGCATATCAATCAAAAAGAAATGTTAGCTGTACAGAATGCTCTGACAGCCATCATGGACCACATTCTTCCAGGACAATTAATGGTAAAGATGGACAACACCACTGTTATGTGGTACATAAACAAGCAGGGGGGTACCCATTCTTACCCCCTCTGCAGACTAGCCATGGCATTGTGGAACACAGACTTGAGCTACCAAGTGCATCTACAAGCTCAATTCTTGCCAGGAAAACTAAATACACTGGCAGATGGACTAAACAGAAACCTCATGGACCCACATGAGTGGAAACTGGAACCAAGGATTTTCAACATGTTGACAAGCAAATGGGGGAGCCCAGATATAGATCTGTTTGCCTCCCCCCAGAACTATCAATTGGATAAATTTTGCACAAGGACTCCCCACAAACAAGCATGGAAAGTGGATGCTCTGTCCTACAGCTTATGCCGTTCCTCCTGTACCTCTGTTCTCCAAAGTACTACTAAAGATCAAACAACACAAACCAAGGACAATTTTGATTGCACCCGATTGGCCACGCCAACACTGGTACCCCCTCTTGCGCAGTGTGTCACTGTTGGCCCCATGGCACCTGCATCAGACTCCTACCCTGTTGTCTCAGCAGGAGAACCAGATTCTGCACCCTCAGCTTCAAACACTGAACCTAGCGGCTAATTTCCTAATCTCTCCTTTATCATCCCTCAGTAAACCATGGATGGATATCATTTTTGAGGCAAGGAGGTCTAGTACTAGAAAATCGTATGCTACAGAATGGAAAAGATTCTGTGCCTGGAACCAATCTCAAGGGATGAGCACAGCAGCGCCCAATTTACCTCAGATTTTACAATACTTAACTGAGATGCTTCACAAGGGCCTGTCTTTTTCCTCCTCCAAAATTCACACCTCAGCCATTTCAACTCATTATAACACAGAACCTCCCCTCTTCTCTCATCCACTGCTCAAGCAGATCCTCAGAGGAGCCAAAAATTTAAGACCACCCTGGAGAGCTCCAATTCCAGCCTGGGACCTTAACTTTGTATTGGAGAAACTCAATCTTTCTCCTTTTGAGCCAGCTGCTACTGCAGATTTAAAATTCCTTTCTTGGAAAACAGCTTTCCTTTTAGCAATCACATCAGCTAGAAGGGTATCTGAATTACAGGCCATTATGGCAGTGGAGCCTTTCATCATCTTTCATGCGGACAGTGTGTCCCTCAGAACCAGTCCCTCCTTCATGCCCAAGGTGGTATCCAGTGTGGCTCTTAATCAGTTCCTCAATTTGCCAGCCTTCTTTCCTATTCCACAGAACAAAAGGAAATGGATACTGCACTCATTAGATGTGCACAGACAACTTAGATTCTACTTGGACAGGACTAAACCTCAAAGGAAATCTGAACAACTGCTGGTGACATTTGCTGCAGGGACAGAGAGAAAGGCTATTTCAAAGCAAACCATTTCTAAATGGATAGGCCATTGCATTAATTTCTGCTATAAGCACCATGGAAAACCTATCCCACAGAGGAATAGACCCCACTCACCCAAGGCTGCATCAACCTCTACAGCCTTTCTCAGAGGCGTCCCTACCAGGGACATCCTAGAAGCTGCTACCTAGAGTACTGTACACATACTTTCACCAAGCATTGCCATTTGCCAATTTTCTCCAAGTCCAGCGCTGGCTTTGCCACTGCAGTCTTGCAGGGCCTTATAGCTGGTCCTAATGCTATCTAAATTCCTCCTCCCATCCTTAGCTTTGGGAATCTACCCAAATGTGATGACTGCAACAGTGAAACACGAAGAACATAATACAGTGTTGTACACTTACCATAAATGTAGATGTTCGAGTGTATTCACTGTTGCAGTCCTGGTTACCCTCCCTTCAGCCCCCTGACTTCTTTTGGCTATACCTCTACTCTCCTTTACTATTCTTAAAAGCTTTTTGGTATATTTGCGTTTTTGTTGGAGGTATAACTTTGTATTTTTATATATTTAATTGATTCCCATTGGGGGGCACCTGACATCTGGGGCTAGCAAAACTGATGTAATGGCATCGGATGCATGTTTTATACCCCTGACGACCTGACATCAAGAGACAGCAACTGACATAGGACCCAAGACATTGTTAATCAGGCCGACTGAGGGCTACTGCAAGCAGATGTGATGACTGCAGCAGTGAATACACTCGAACATCTACATTTATGGTAAGTGTACACAACTGTACTTTCCTATGGTTCGCTTTTATATGCTTATTTTTCAGTGGATTCTAGCTCTTCAGTGATCAATTCTTTGCCATTCTTTGTCTTTGATAAAGCAAAGTTCTTGCTGTAAGAAAGAGAATAGCAGCAACAATATCCAACGTCAAGAGAAAAAACTTTAATAAGAAAAGCAAAGCTTTCGGGTCCATGCCCTTCCTCAATGTTAAAACACATTTACATCAGCAGTTAAAACTTTAAATAGGAGCACAAAACCATCACATGACTACAGCCAGCCAACCATGTGATAGAACAACATTAAAAAATAATTACAAAATACAAAGAACTTAGAAATCAAGTTTGTTCTGTTATAATTTAACTGAAATAGGTTTCAATGATACAGCACTGTTTAAACCAGGGGGTGATCAGCCATCAGGCGTAAAATCCATTCATATTCTTTAATTTCAAGCACATCCTCTAATAGATTTCTAGACTATATCCATTACCCTGAACTTAAACTTATGCAGTTGTCTGGGGTGGCAATGGACACATCAGTGGCCAATACGTACGCAAATTTAGTATTGCATCAATGGGAGCAGAAATATATTTGCAGTAACTTTAATGTGTTAAGTTAGAATGTTTGTTTATATCAACGTTTTGTTGTATGGAAAGGCACTAGCTCAGAACTACATGAATATGTAGAGTATCTAAATAATACTATGAATTTGTGAAGTTCAAGATGCATTATTCTGCTAGTAATGTTACATTTTTGGACTTAAACCTAGATATTAAGGATGGCGTCATTGATACCAGCATTCACAAGAAAGGGATACATGCTGAAAGACATTTGAACAGATGCAGTATGCATGCGCCTCATGTTTTCAGAGTGGTTATGTTAGCACAATTTAGAAGGGCAAGTAAACTTAATACTGATGATTCTTTTCTTCTTCAACAACTAGAAGACATGAAAGTTGAATTTGTCAAGTGGATATGATCATACACAAGTGTTAGAATTAAGTAACAAGGTTATATCAGAAAGGGGAATGACTGCTAAACCCATTTTTAAGGTGGGAACTCAAGATCAAATATCCACTGAAATTTCTAGGCCCATTATGGAGAAAGTTAGATATATTATGACTTAATGTGCAGTCATATTTTGTAAAACAAACCATAGAGAAGAATTGGCTAATTTTAATGGCCTCCTCTGAAGTGAAGAACATTGTAGGGGATAGGCCCTATTTTTGTTATAGAAACTTGAGAAATCTAAAAAGCAAATTATGCTATAAAGATTTTACTTCCAAGTCAATACCATTACCAGCTATAAGAATAGGTACATTCTGCTGTACGAGGTGTACTTGTTGTTCTGACTTATTAGGTAAAGGAAGTGACTTATGAACATCCTATTACCAAGGCAAACTATAATTTCAAGTTGACAGCAAGTTGTACTACTGTCAATGTGGTTTATTTAGCTACCTGTGTATCTTGCCCTTCATTCTACGTGGGCAAAACCACAAGAAAACTGAAGGAGTGCGTTATAGAACATAAATCGGATATACGTAGAGGAAATGGGAACAATGCATTATGTAAGCACATTTTATGCACAGATAATTCGCATAAGTTTAAGTTCAGGGTAATAGATATAGTCTGTAAATCTATTAGAGGAGGTGACTTAATGTGCTTGATATTAAAGAATATGAATGGATTTTACGCCTGATGGCTGATCACCCCCTGGTTTAAACAGTGCTGTATCATTGAAACCTATTTTAGTTAAATTATAACAGAACAAACATGATTTCTAAGATGTTCATCGTGCATACAGCTGCAGTCATAGCAGATGGGTTCTCCTGCCGTCATGCAGGTCCTCGGTCGGCCGAATTCCAAAGTCTAGGTCCGGCGTCGGTTGTCGTGGCTTCTTCCCTGACGTCAGTGCGACAGGGGTATAAAAGAACCAGCCGACGCCATTTTCTCCAGTCTTTCTTGCCGCGCGGTGCCCGAAGCAGAAGCAGTTCGCAAGTGCCGGTCGGCCAGCTCCTGAGATTACAAAAAATTTGGAACCGAAGTCTTCTTAAAAGCTAAGTACCCCGTTGGGGAAGCTTTTTCTTGCCTCAGACCGATGTCAGACAAACTTAATAATTGTATTTCTTGTGGGAAGCAAATACCGCATAAGGATTTCCATTCCCTCTGTATACCTTGTTTAGGCCCAGACCACGACGTCTCGGTCTGTCGCTTTTGTGCTACATTCAACAAACGCACTATTAAGCGTCGGGCGGAGTTCGCCCAGCATTATTTTGGGAAAGCATTTAACTATACTATGTCGTCGGATACTCTGACCCCGGTTTTGTCTAAAAAACGCAAAGACAAGGACCGACACTCGAGGTCCGCGGCCTCTACCGACACCACTCCTAAGCCGACTACACGTGGTCCGGTTCTCAGCGAGGCGCCTACGCAGCCCCTGATTACCGACGACACATCTTTGGCGGTGTCTCCTGTACCCAAGGTCGCAGGCTCCTCGGCCCACACCCTGACTACAGATACCGAAGCCACGCTTGGCGTTGAAACACAGAATGTGGACCGGTCCACCTCCACTCAAGGTGTCTTCAGACCTTCCTCTTCTTTCTCCATCAAGGCTTTCACCAAGTCCAAAGCTACCATGCACCCTAAGAGACCAGCTACACAGGGCCCATCTCCAGGCCCCATGCCTAAGAAACAGATGCTTAAAATGGCTGAGGATTTAATTACTCTAATCAGAGGTTCTCAGCCACCTCCGGACAAAAGACCCAGAGTGGAGGAAGATTCCCATCCTCTGATCAGGGCTCCATTATTTCAGAGCACTCTGATTATCAGGAACAGTCTTACTCCCCTTTTGAAGACTCTGATGCAGAGGAATCTATCCCTTCTGTATCCCCCCCTGAGGATTACTCATTTGGTGAAACTCTGCATACCTTAAGGGAACACTTCCACTGGGAAGGCCAGGATTATTCAGATTCCAAGAAAAGGCTCAGGGAATTTCTTTTGTTACCCCAGCACAGGCCTCTGGCTATACCTCCTGTCCTGGACATCCTAGATGATGTTTACTCGGAGGCCTGCCTTAACCCGGATTCTCTTCCTCCAGCTCCAGTTAAGCCCGATGGGTACTACAGGGTTCCTGACTCACACCAATTTCTATACAAAAGCCATGCTGCTGACCTAGAAACCATCTCACAGGGGCCCAAGGGAGTTAAGGCCTCCATTGCCAAAAACCCATTGCCTTCCGAGAGAGATTCCAGATCCTTAGAAAGGTGGGGAAAAAAGGTATATACCTCTGCTACCTTATCCATGAGGGCCTTAAACTGTCAGTTTCATATGCTAAAATACCAACAGTTTCTGTTATCTCAATTGAAAAGTAAAATGTCACAACCTGAACAACCAGACATGAAGGAGTTGCAGGATTTGATGCATAGTGCAGAACAAGTGGGTAAACATACCTTACAATGTGGTTTTGATGCTCTAGAGGCCTCATGTAGAGCTGCTGTTACAGGCTAAGTCATACGTAGGCATGCCTGGCTCAAGGAACAAGCCTTGCCTGATCATGTCAAAGCTAAATTACTAGACGCCCCTCTTCAAAAGGATGTACTATTTGGGGCAAATGCTGAGGAAGTATTACGGAAAATGGAGGAAAAGGCTAAATCAATGCAAACTGTGAAAGAATTTCTGCAGGTCCAACCCCCACGTTTTAGTAGAAATTGGCCTTCCAAAAACTGGTCCTTTCCTGCCACAGACAGACCCCAAAGAGACAGATACAGGCGCCCGAGGGGCAGAGGACAAACACAAGGCTCGTACAGAGGCAGACAATGGCAAGCTCCTACACAAAGAGGTGGTGAGGACAACTCGCAATCTTTCAGAAAGCAAAACCAATGACTTTCCCCTTTGCATGCCAACCAGGTCTCAAATGGCAGCCCCTTTAGGAGGAAAGCTGGCACTATTCTCAAAAAATTGGCATATTGTCACAAAGGACAAATGGATCCTGGACATTATAAACAGAGGCTACAAATTCCATTTTCATACCCTTCCAAAAAGGAATGCCAAACCTGCCACACAAGCAAAGGGCAGAGGCACAAAAGCAAATTTCAGGTCTTATAAACATGAAAGCTATTCAAGAGGTACCTACACACGAACAAGGTCAAGGTTTTTATTCCAGGCTATTTCTGGTGCCAAGGAAGGGAAAAGATTGGAGACCGATTTTGGATCTTTCCATCCTAAGCACATTCAAGATGCTCACTCTACAGCAACTTCTTCCCATGCTGGGCAAGGAGTCTTGGCTGGTAACATTGGACCTCAAGGAGGCATACCTGCATCTCCCAATCAGACAAAATTGCAGAAGATACCTCAGATTTTTTGCAGGTTCAACCCATTATCAATTCTCTGCATTGCCCTTTGGTTTATCTACTGCGCCCAGAGTATTCACGAAATGCCTGGCATCAGTAATTGCCTACTGCAGACTTCAAGGGATACAAATATACCCTTATCTGGACGACTGCCTGATCCAAGCGGACAGCAATCACATTCTTCTGAAACATCTGGCTTATGTAATAATATTATTAAAATCTCTAGGATACACAGTCAACAAAGAGAAATCAAGACTAATACCCTCTCGGAAGATAATTTTCCTGGGTGCCAGTTTGGACACAAACACCCAGATGGCCTACCTCACACCAGAGAAGCAGGGGCAACTAATTCAATATTTCAAAACACTGGCAAATTGCACCAGGCTGACTGCAAGGAAAATCCTGCAGGCTCTGGGATTTATGGCATCTTGCATCTTACTAATCCCACGTGCAAAGTTGCATATGAGAAAACTACAATGGTACCTAAAAAACATATGGTCTCAACACAGCCACAGTTTGGAAACAATAATACCATTAATTCCAGGTCTGCAAAAGGAATTTCTGTGGTGGGCTCAAGCATGCCAAACAAACACAGGTCTTCCATTCAGCAAGCCTCAAGCAAATCAAGTCATCACAACAGACGCCTCGGACTACGCCTGGGGGGCGCACATGACAGACGGTGCATTCAGGGCAAATGGACCCAAAAAGAAAAGCACCTTCACATCAATCAAAAAGAAATGCTAGCAGTGATAAATGCTATTACAGCTTTCAAGGACCTTCTACAACCAGGTCAGCTATTGATAAGAACAGACAACACCACAGTTATGTGGTACATAAACAAGCAGGGGGAACACATTCTTATCCCCTATGCAGACTGGCCATGTCACTTTGGAACATGGCCATGGACTTACAAATGGAACTACAAGCACAGTACTTGCCAGGCAAGGAAAACACGCTGGCAGACAACCTAAGCAGGAATATGACAGATCCACACGAATGGAAGTTACATCCAAAAGTTTTTACAGAAATAATCCAAGAATGGGGAAGGCCAGACATAGATCTCTTTGCCTCTCACAAAAATCATCAATTGACAAAATTCTGCTCAAGGATTTTCCATCCAAAGGCCTGGAGAGTGGACGCTCTCTCTTTCAGTTGGACATCAATGACAGTTTATGCCTTCCCACCTCTTCCTCTGCTGCCCAAAGTCCTATTGAAGACCAGAGCAGACAGACCAAAGATGATCCTCATTGCTCCGGACTGGCCAAGGCAACACTGGTACCCACTCCTGAGGAGCCTGACGCATTCCCCACCATGGACCCTGCCTCTAATGCCGCCTCTTCTGACTCAGCACAGCTTCAAAACTCTTCACAGTCAGCTGAAAACACTCAATCTAGCTGCATGGAAGATTCCTTAGCATCGCAGCAGGCCCTGCTCTCCAAGGAGGTGCAGGATGTCATTTTGGAGGCCAGAAGGCCATCAACTAGAAAAGCTTACTCTGCAAAATGGAGACGTTTTTGTGTTTGGAATGAGAAAAAGGGCCAGTGCCCTGGAAAACTGAATTTACCTCAAATACTACAATATTTGGCTCAACTGCTAAGCAGTGGACTTTCGTTCTCCTCCATCAAAATCCATGCCTCAGCCATTTCTGCAGAATACAACACTGATCCACCTTTATTCTCTCACCCTCTATTAAGACAGTTCCTCAGAGGGGCTAAGAATTTAAGACCTCCAAGAAAACAACCAATACCTGCTTGGGATCTTTATTTCATTCTGGAAAAACTGACTTTGCCTCCTTTTGAGCCAGTTGCCTCATCAGATTTACAATATTTGTCCTGGAAAACAGCTTTCCTTCTGGCTGTCACTTCAGCTCGTAGAGTTTCAGAACTACAGGCTCTTATGGCTGTCCAGCCTTTTATCATCTTCCATCAGGACAGAGTTTCATTACTTACCAACCCGTCCTTTATGCCTAAAGTGGTATCCAGGGTAGCTTTAAATCAGGCCACACATTTACCTACTTTTTATCCTAATCCTCAAAACAAAGGGGAGAGATTACTGCATTCCTTGGACATCCACAGACAACTGCGTTATTATCTGGACAGAACAAAACCTTTCAGAAAATCAGAACATCTTTTTGGGGCCTATGCGGTAGGAGCTCAAGGAAAGTCAATATCCAAACAGACAATCTCAAAATGGATAGCCCACTGCATACGCTTTTGCTATTCCTTTCATGGCAAAACTGTACCTACAGGCATTAGAACTCATTCTACCAGGGCCACAGCCACCTCTGCAGCCTTCCTCAGAGGAGTTCCTACCAAGGATATTTTAGAAGCAGCCACTTGGAGTTCTGTACATACCTTCTCCAAGCACTACAACCTACCATTATACTCCAAATCTAGAGCAGGCTTTGCCACTGCAGTCTTGCAGGGCGTTTTGGCTCCTCCTAGTTCCACCTAGTGCCTACCACCCCTTTCTTAGCTTTGGGATTCTACCCATCTGTTATGACTGCAGCTGTATGCACGATGAACATAGTACAGTTTTGTACCTACCATAAATGTAGATGTTCGAGTGCTAATACAGCTGCAGTCCAGGTTTCCCTCCCTCCTTCCCCTCTAGGGGTATTCTTTTATGGTGTATTTGCTTGCAACTACTGTTTTTTGATTATATTGCATTGCATTATTACATAATTTTATATATTGCCTTCCTTCTGGGGGCACCTGACATCTGGGGCAAGAAAAACTGAAGAAAATGGCGTCGGCTGGTTCTTTTATACCCCTGTCGCACTGACGTCAGGGAAGAAGCGATGACAACTGACGCCAGACCTAGACTTTGGAATTCGGCCGACCGAGGACCCGCCTGACGGCAGGAGAACCCATCTGTTATGACTGCAGCTGTATTAGCACTCGAACATCTACATTTATGGTAGGTACAAAACTGTACTTTCTTTGTATTTTTTAATTATTTTTTAATGTTGTTCTATCACATGGTTGTCTGGCTGTAGTCATGTGATGGTTTTGTGTTCCTATTTAAAGTTTTAACTGCTGATGTAAATGTGTTGTAGCATTGAGGAAGGGCATGGACCCAAAAGCTTTGCTTGTTTTATTAAATTTTTTCTCTTGATGTTGGATACCATTCCTTGTCTTTACTAGTCGAACTCACACAAGTATGCAAAGGCCACCTGTGTTGATGGATTCAGTCAGATGAAGTTTTTCAAGGCTGCCTTCTTGTCTTTCCACCCCATGTAACCATGGTAACCACAGACCTCTCCCTACTGGGGTGCTGGGGACATTTCTTGGAAAGGACAGTTCAAGGCATGTGGTCCTTGGAAGATACCAATTCACACGAGTGTCCTGGAGAAGAGAGAGGTCCTCCTAGCATTGTATGCCTTCCGGGATGCTCTTCCTCTCTGGATGATTGTGATTCAAACCAACAACATTTCTGTGGTTTGGTACCTCGGTGGGGGGGGGGTGTCTTGTCCTCTTTGTTGAGGGCAGTGACAGTGTGGCAGTGGAAGGTCTCCTCCATTCTGTTTCTTATAGCTGTGCACATCCTGGGGAAATTCAGCAGGCAAGCGGACAAACTCATCAGGTCCATTCTAATGACTCTTAATTGATGTCTCAGGCAGTTAGTGGAGGAGAGGATTTTCCATCAATGGGGTAAACCTTGCTGCGATCTGTTTACTTTTTCCCACAAAAGCAAGTGCATCAGGTTCTTTGCCTTGATCCCTTTCCTTGGGAGTCACCAAGAGATGCTTTGGTCCAATTTTAGCCCTCCAGTCTCCTTTATGCTTATCCGCCGATGCCTCTAATTCCCAAATTCTTGCATAAGGCACTTCGGTTGAAGAGCACAGTTATCCTCATTGCCCCTTTTAGCCTCATTAGGTGTGGTTCCCTTTCCTTTAGTCTCTCCTTTGCTATCCACCCTGGATACTGGACCCCATTCCAGGCCTTCTCGCTCTCATCCCACGGGGATGGATCATCTGGACATTACAGGCCTCAAGTTGACCGCATGGTTTCTGCAATTCCACTGATAGACAGTCCAGGCTTTCCTCCCAGTCCGACAGATATTACTATTTTCACAGAAGACCTCTACCAGGAAGATCTACAAGAGTAAATGAAAGAGATTATCTGTTTGCACTGTCCATAGGGATTTAGGCCTCTTCTCTTCCCCGGTTCCTGATGTCCTGGAGTTTTTAGCATCTGTTTTTCAAGAGAAGGCTAGTTTCTCTACTATCAGTGTGCAGTTTGCAGTAATATCTAATTTTCATTCAGTTGAAAATGCTTCCTCTTTAGCTTCGTCAGAATTGTACAAGGCTTTCCTTAAAGGTACATTTTTGCTTAGGCCTCCTGTGAAGGACCCTACCTCACCCTGGGATTTAATGGTTAGACAGTAAGGTTTGATTCGGAGTCTATTTGAGCCATGGGCTAGATGTGGCCTAAAAATTGGAAAACTGCTTTTCTAGTAGCTATTACATCTGCGAGATGAGTATCCAAGTTCCAGGCTCTCTTTCAAATCCCCATATTTGATCTTCCAAAAAGACAGTGTTACCTTATGGACCATTCCATCCTTCTTGCCTAAAGTAGCCTTGGAGGTGAATATTAACCAAGTCATACATTTCTTTCCCAGCTTCACTAATAAAGATGAATACATGCTTCCTCTCTGGGATGTATATAAACAGTTCCACTTTTATCTCTGTAGTACAAAAGATTTCAGGAAGCTAGATCAATTTTGTTCTATTCTCCACAACAAATTGGGTACACCAGTTTCTAAAGTTACCTTAGCCAAATGGTTGACAGACTGCATATTCTTTGTTTACAGTCAATAAGGTTTGTCCTTACCCATACCTCCTAAAGCATACTCCACAAGGTCCAAGTGACTTCATCAGTTTTCTGGTCTAGGACTTAAATTGATGACATTTGTGCTGCAGCTACTTAGTCCGATGCTCATACATTTATTGCTCATTACAAATTGGATTTGACTTCCGGAAGCAGGGCTGCCTTTGGTTCTTCATTACTGCAGAATTTACATGAGGGCCACCCAAAGTTCACATAGCTGAGGACTTCCGTCCCATCAGCTGAGGAATGAATGAAAATGACAACATCAAATATTAAAGTTATGTACACATTATAACTATGTATCTTTGTTGTCCATTTTCATTTTTCCTCAACTTTCTACCCTCCTTCACCCTTCCCTTTTTTCCTGAAGTGACCTTATAGTTGTTGTGGAACCCCTGTTCTATGTTTGAGTCCCAGTCCTTTCTACCAGTCTTCTTTATATTTTGGCATGAGGTTAGCTTTTTCTGTTGGTTTAGGGGCAACAAACTTGATCTGAGGTATTTAGGGTAACTGGGGCGTTATGGGTAAAAGGACGGAGCTCGAGAGTTGGATCTGAGAGTCTAGTAAATGTATCCAAACCAGATCCGAGGACAGATTTGAGACCCATCAGTTGAGGAAGAATAAAATGGACAACACAGAAATATAGTTATTGTGAGTACATAACTAATTTACTTCATATTCCTGGATTATATTTCAATAATATGGAAAGGCAGTATGGAATATTAGTTGGACTTTAAATTATATTTAGAGGAATCAACTGGTGTTTTCAAATTTACACATCATATTGATTCCCATAGTATTTACTTGGACATTGTTTTGGGTAAAGATATTTCAGCAGGTACTTTTACCTGTGCAGTATATCAAAAAGAGATTTTTTTCCAACTGTAGCCTACATTTTTAGAGCTGCCATGCAAAAAAAGGAAAAAGGGCATTGTAAAGGAACAGGTTGCCCAGTTGATAAGAATTATTAGTTAGGATAATTTTGGGAATGAAATGGACCGTTTAATTTGTATGTTTAGGCAGAAAGGCTACCCTGAAACCTTATTTAATGAAATTAAACATGAGGTATTTAAGGGTTGGAGTGATAGATATTTTCCCTTGTTACATTCCCTGGGCAATTCCACTGTTAATCTTGGTCGTTATGTATGACATATGGACAGGGATATGGCCTCTTCTTTGATTTTGCCATATCATAGAGATGTGTCCAAATGTATTAGTTGTTTTGAGTGAACATGGCTACCATTTTTTAGGGTGGAGATAGAGAAGTTGAGAGCTCACCCAGTAACAGGGCAAGTCTTAAAATGATTTTGGAGAGAGATCCTGTGGAGTTTTAGAGAGTTGGAACATTTAACTGTATGAAGCCTTGTAGAAGATGTAAGTTTTATTGTTTTGTAAATGATGGATTGTATGTGATGATGGAAAGCTTTGCGAGACGTTTGGCGTGGTGTGCCTGGCCACTTATACACCCGGTCCATCATTTTACATTGCTAAGACTAACAGGAAGTTGAAAGACAGGATAAGGGAGTGCCTTTATGATATTAAGAAAGATCAACTAATGCCTTATATATACTCAGTGTTGTGTGCTTGAATTTTAAGAAGTTTGTGTTTTTAATTGACAAGGCAAAAAGTGGTGACGTTGATATTTTTTTAGAATATAAAGAACTTGTCTGGCAGTTAAGACTGAATACAGATGTTCTTCGTGTTTCACTGTTGCAGTCATTACATTTGGGTTATCTGCTTGCAGGTAGCCCTCAGTCGGCCTGATTAACAAAGTCTTGGGTCCTGTGACAGTTGCTGTCCCTTCTTCCATGACATCAGGGGTATAAAACATGCAGCCAACACCATTACATCAGTCTTTCTTGCTGTGCAGTGCCCGAAGTAGAAGCAGTTCGCAAGTGCCGGTCGGCCGACTCCTGAAATTTTCATTTTTGAGTTTCAGAACCGAAGTCTTCAACTAAAGCTAAGTACCCCGTTGGGGAAACTTTTTCTTGCTCCTTACCGATGTCAGTAAAAGTTAATAATTGCATTACTTGTGGAAAGCAAATACCTCATAAAGATTTTCATTCGTACTGTATTCCTTGCCTAGGCCCTGACCACGACGTACCTTGCTGTCGGTTTTGTGCTTTATTTAATCAGCTCACTATCCGTCGTCAGTATATTTTCGCCTCTAAATATTTCAGTTCTAGGTTTAATTGTCCAGAAATGTTGTTGGTTAGCCATCCGACTAGGAGAGATGCTTCAACTATGGAACCTATGGATGTCTCTACCTTGGATGGGTCAGGAGCCGCTGTGCAGGCACCGGCTTCTGAGGGTGTATTCAGGCCTACTGACTTGCATATTAAACTGACGCCTCCTTCTTTACCTAGGCCTAAATCTTGATCCATCCCTAAAAAACGACGCCCAGACCACATGCTCAGGCCTCTATGCCTAAAAAACAAATGATAAGAATTGCTGAAGATCTAATAACTCTAATCAGGGGTAACTAACCCCCCCCCCCCCTTCTAAGAGGCCTAGGATTGAAGTTGATTATGAATCTTCTCATCAGGATTCTGTTGTTTCTGATTCTTCTGATGATCTGGATTTGCCCTTATCTACTTATGAAGATTCTGATGCAGAGAGGACTCCATTCCCTTTGCTTCCCCTCCTGAGGATTTTTCTTTTGGGGAAACCTTACATACTCTAAGGGAGCATTTCCACTGGGAAAGCCAGGATTTTTCGGATGCAAAAAAGAGGCTTAGGGATTTCCTTCTCCTACCTCATCATAGGCCTTTAGCTATTCCTCTGTACTAGACATTGTTGATGATGCTTTTTCGGAATCTAGTTAGGCCCCTGATTCCCTGCTCCTGCTCCCAGAAAACCTGACAGATACTACAGGGTCCCTGAGTCCCACAAGTTCCTTTTTAAAAATCCTATTGCAGATCCAGAGACTATTTCACAGGGGCCCAAGGGCATTAAGGCTTCTACTGCTAAAAATCTTACCCCTTCTTATAGAGACTCCAGGGCGCTGGATAGATGGGGTAAGAAGGTTTACACTTCTGCAACCTTGGCCATTAGGGCTTTAAACTGCCAGTTTCATATGTTAAAGTATCAGCAACATGTTATTGGACTGCTTAAACAGAAAATTATGTTGATTCCTGACTGTGTGGAAAATAAAGAATTACAGGATTTAATGCATTCTGCCTAACAAGTTGGAAAACATACTTTACAACGTGGTTTTATTCATTAGAGGCCTCTTGCAGGGCTGCTGTTACTGGGTCTGTGCTCAGAAGGCATGCTTGGCTTAAGGAGCAATCTTTGCCTGATCATGTTAAAGCTAAATTGTTGGATGCTCCTTTAAATCAGGACCGCCTGTTTGGCAACAAGGCTGAGGAAGTTCTTAAAAAGATGGAAAATAAAGCTAAATCTATTCAAACTGTTAAAGATTTTTTACAAGTTCACCCTCATAGATTTAGTAGGCACTGGCCCTGTAAGGATTGATCCTTTCCAGCCCCTTCCAGGTCTTCTCAAGCCAAACCCAGACACAGCAAAAACCCCAGGTTTCAGTCCCAGAGGAGACACAGAACTAAGCAGTGGGGAGCCTCCACTTCCAAATCAGGGAATAATAAGACTCCCCCCTGTGGTAAACTGTCTCAATGACTTCCTTTTAAAATTTCCAAGCACTTATCAGACTGCCCCTTTGGGGGGAAAGATTGCTCTTCATGCAAAGAATTGGAAACTCATTACCCAGGACAAATGGGTTTTAAATATAGCATCCCAGGGAAACAGATTTCACTTCCACACGTTGCCAACACCAACCGGGTGGCCGGACCTACCCCCAAGTCAGTGGGCAGAGGCCCAAAAACAAGTACTTTTTCTCTTAAGCATGGAGGCTATTCATCTGGTACCAGAAGAGGAAAAGGGACAAGGTTTCTACTCAAGACTTTTCCTGGTACCCAGAAAAGACAATTCATGATGTCCTATCCTGGACCCGTCTACTCTAAACACCTTTTTGGAGATTCCAAAATTCAAGATGCTGACTCTTCAATTACTTCCTGTGCTAGGCAAAGATGCCTGGTTGGCAACACTAGATTTAAAGGACGCATACCTGCACATCCCAATCAGGGAATCTTGCAGAAGATATCTACGCTTCAAAGCAGGCTACATGCACTATCAGTTCTCTGCACTGCCCTTTGGCTTATCTACTGCACCCAGGGTATTAACAAAGTGCCTAGCTCCAGTTATTGCATTTTGCAGGCAAAGAAATATTCAAATATACCCATACCTGGATGATTGTCTAATTCAGGCAGAAAGCCAGGACATGCTTTTGAATCATCTGGCCTTTGTATAATGGGTTCTAACTTGTCTGGGGTACAACATAAACGAAAAGAAATCACACCTGGTACCCTGTCAACAAATTATATTCCTGGGAGCAAGCTTGAATACAACTTCCCAGATGGCTTACTTCACGCCAGAGAAACAAATTCATTTGACAACCTACTTCAAACAAGTGGCCACAAAAACCTTGCTATCTGCAAGACAAATACTGCAAGCGTTGGGGTTCATGGCCTCCTGCATTCTTCTAATTCCATATGCAAGGCTGCATATGAGGAAACTACAGTGCTATCTAAAAAGCCTATGGTGTCATCATTCTCAAGACCTAGAAACAATGATTCTTATCATACCTTGCCTACACCTAGAGTTCCTTTGATGGGCAAAGACCTGCCACCAAAACAAGGGACTATCTTTCACACCACCCCCTGCCGCCCAAACCCTAACAGACGCATCAGACTATGCATGGGGGGGGGGCTCACCTGGCAGGGAAGTGCATTCAGGGCAAATGGAACCCAAGTCAAATGCACCTACATATCAATCAAAAAGAAATGTTAGCTGTACAGAATGCTCTGACAGCCTTCAAGGACCACATTCTTCCAGAACAATTAATGGTAAAGACGGACAGCACCACTGTTATATGGTACATAAACAAGCAGGGGGGTACACATTCTTATCGCCTCTGCAGACTAGCCATGACATTGTGGAACACAGCCTTGAGCTACCAAGTGCACCTACAAGCTCAATTCCTACCAGGAAAATTAAATACACTGGCAGACGGACTAAGCAGAAACCTCATGGACCCACACGAGTGGAAACTGGAACCAAGGATTTTCAACATGTTGACAAGCAAATGGGGGAGCCCAGATATAGATCTGTTTGCCTCTCCCCAGAACTACCAATTGGACAAATTTTGCACAAGGACTCCCTACAAACAAGCATGGAAAGTGGATGCTCTGTCCTTCAGCTGGAAAAACCTATCAGTCTATGCCTTCCCCCCTCTGCCTCTGCTCTCCAAAGTACTACTAAAAATCAAACAGGACAAACCAAGGATGATTTTGATTGCTCCAGACTGGCCGTGCCAACACTGGTACCCCCTTCTGTGCAGTGTGTCACTGTTATCTCCATGCCACCTGCCTCAGACTCTTTCCCTGCTGTCTCAGCAGGAGAACCAGATTCTGCACCCTCAGCTTCTAACACTGAATCTTGCAGCCTGGCTAATTACTTAATCTCTCCTTTACCATCCTTCAGCAAACCTGTGATGGATATCATCTTAGAGGCAAGGAGGCCTAGTACTAGAAAATCTTATGTTGAAAAATGGAAAAGATTCTGTGTCTGGAACCAGTCTCAAGGGATGAGCACAGCAACGCCTAATTTACCTCAGATTTTAAAATACTTAACTGAGATGCTTCACAAGGGCCTGTCTTTTTCCTCCATTAAAATCCACGCCTCAGCCATTTCAGCTCATTATAACACAGAACCTCCCCATTTCTCTCATCCAGTGCTCAAGCAGTTCCTCAGAGGGGCAAACAATTTGAAACCACCCAGGAGAGCTCCAACCCCAACCTGGGACCTTAACTTTGTCTTGGAGAAACTCACTCTACCTCCTTTCGAGCCAGCTGCTACTGCAGACTTAAAATTTCTTTCTTGGAAAACAGCTTTCCTTTTAGCAATCACTTCACTTCAGGTATCTGAATTACAGGCCCTTATGGCAGTGGAGCCTTTCATCATCTTTCATGCGGACGGAGTGTTCCTCAGAACCAATCCATCCTTCATGCCCAAGTTGGTATCCAGTGTGGCTCTTAATCAGTCCATTAATTTGCCAACCTTCTTTCCCAATCCACAGAATAAAGTGGAACGGATACTGCATTCCTTAGATGTGCACAGACAACTTAGATTCTACTTGGACAGGACTAAACCTCAAAAGAAATCTGAACAACTGTTGGTGGCATTTGCTGCAGGGGCAGAGGGGAAGGATGTTTCAAAGCAAACCATTTCTAAATGGGTAAGCCATTGCATTAATTTCTGCTATAAGCACCATGAAAAACCTATCCCCCAGGGGATCAGACCTCACTCCACCAGGACTGCATCTACCTCTGCAGCCTTTCTCAGAGGCATCCCTACCAGGGACATCCTAGAAGCTGATACCTGGAGTTCTGTACATACTTTCACCAAGCATTATCATTTGCCAATTTTCTCTAAATCCAGAGCTGGCTTTGCCACTGCAGTCTTGCAGGGCCTTATAGCTGGCCCTAATGCTATCTAAATTCCTCCTCCCAACCATAGCTTTGGGACTCTACCCAAATGTAATGACTGCAACAGTGAAACACGAAGAACCTAGTACAGTTGTGTGCACTTACCATAAATGTAGATGTTCGAGTGTATTCACTGTTGCAGTCCTGGATGTTCTTCATCTCACATTGCTGCAGTCCTAACACTTGGGTAGTCCGCTGTCCAGTCGGCCCGAATACCAAAGTATAAGGCTGACGTCGGTCAAGGCGCATTTGTCTGACATCAGGACGTCAGGGTACAAATGCACATGACCGACGTCATATCCTCTGTCTTTTTTGCCGCATGGTCCGATGCAGAAGCAGTATTGCGAGTGCAGGTTGGCGTTCTGAAATTTTCTGAAGTCGGAGTTTCAGACCGAATCAAAGTTGGCTAAGTACCCCGTTGGGGAATATTTTGGTTTTTTCTTGCCTCAGTATTTAACCGGATGTCAGAAAAAGTGAATAACTGTATTTCTTGTGGGAAACAGATACCTCATAGAGATTACCATACCTTGTGTATACCTTGCTTAGGGCCTGAGCACGGCGTGGTTGGCTGTCGCTCTTGTGCTAGATTTAACAAACGCACTATTAAGAGAAGATTAGATTGTGCCAGGTTAGTTTTTGGGAAGCGTTGTAATTACAACATGCCGTCGGATGCTCCGCGCCCGCTTCGCCTAAAAGCGCAAGGACAAAGCAGCGAAGCCTAGGGTGGAAGAACCGTCTGTCCCGGACGTCGGTTCTTTAGAGGGCTCGGTGGAGCCGGTGGTTCTACCAGAAGTTCCTTTGGATTCTCAGGAGAGACTTTACTGTTACAAGATGTGTCCTCTCAGGAGGTAGGCCAGGCTGAAGGGGCTTCTCAGGTAGCTGTTCTCCCTCCCTTCCTAAGGTGGTTAGGCCCTCCCCTTCTGTTTCCAAGGCTTCTTCTAGAGGCAGGCCAGGGTTAACTTCAGTGGGGTCTCCCTAGTTCTTCAGGGTTTCTGCCTAAGAAACATATGCTTAAAATGGCAGAAGATTTGATTACTATGATTAGAGGTTCTATGCCCCCTGATAAGAGGCCTAGGGTGGAACCTGAGCTTGAGAGTTTTGAGCAGTGTTCGAGGCTTCTGAGTCTTGACTGAAGACTTGCAGGAGTATCCTCCTTATTCTGATTCTGATGTAGATGACTCTCCTTGGACTTCTCCTCCTGAGGATTTTTCTTTTCAGAGACTCTTCATTCCATGAGGGAGCATTTTAAATGGGAAGGTCAAGATTTCTCTGATTCCAGGAAAAGGCTTAGGGAATTTTGTTTCTTCCCAGCATAGGCCTTTAGCTATTCCTCCTGTTCTGGATGTGGTAGAGGATGTTTTGCAGAGGCTTCCTGAACCCTGATTCTTTGCCTCCTGCCCCAGTTAAACCGGATAGGTATTATAGGGTGCCTGAAGCTCATAAGTATCTTTTAAGAGTCCTAGGGCGGACCCAGAAACTGTTTCTCAGGGCCCTAAAGGTGTTAAGGCTTCTGTTGTTAAAAATCCTGTTCCTTCTGATAAAGAGGCAAGGGCTTTGGATAGATGGGGAAAGAAGGTGTATACTTCTTCCACTTTAGCCATGAGGGCTTTGAATTGCCAGTTTCACATGTTGAAATACCAAAATTATCTCCTTTCACAATTGAAGTCTAAGGTAGATGCTCTGGCGGAAGGTATTGAGTGTAAAGAGTTGCAGGATTTAGTTCATGTTTCTGAACAGGTGGGTAAGCATTCCTTGCAATGTGGTTTTGATGCTGTACAGGCCTCTTCGAGGGTGGCAGCCACTGGTTCTGTTCTTCGCAGGCACGCCTGGCTGAGGGATCAGAATTTAGCTGAACATGTAAAGACAAGGATTTTAGATGCTCCTTTACAATCTGATGTGTTATTTGGTGCGCCTGTGGAAGCAGTTTTAAAGAAAATGGAGGACAAGGCTAAGTCTATGCAGACTGTTAAAGATTTTTTGCAGGTTCAGCCTCCAAAGTTTAGTAGAAATTGGCCTACTAAGGGGTGGACTTATCCTTCTTATGATTATCAGTCTAGGGGTAGATCTAGACATGGTAGGGGCAGAGCTCAAGGTTCTTTTAGGCCTAGAACAGGCAGTTCGCCTGCCCAGTCTTCTGGTGAGGGCAGGGGTCAGTCCTTTCATAAGCAGACCCAATGACTTGCCTTTTCAGCTGCCAGAGCCTTCTCGTCTGGCAGCACCTTTGGGAGGAAGGCTGGCACTTTTCAAAGAAAATTGGAGTGTTATTACCCAAGACAGATGGGTATTGGATATCGTTCACCACGGTTACAGGTTTTATTTCCATACCTTGCCTCCTTTCAAAGGCATGCCAGACATTCCTCCTATACAAAGAAAAGAGGCTCACAAGCAAATTTCTCTGTTACTCCAGATAGGGGCCATTCAGCCGGTTCCTGTGTCAGAAAGGGGCCTAGGATTTTATTCTCGCCTGTTCCTAGTACCAAAAAAGGGGAACACGTGGAGACCAATTTTGGATTTGTCTATCCTCAACACTTATCTGGACATTCCCAAGTTCAAAATGTTGACGTTGCAACAGCTTTTACCTCTGCTGGGCAAAGATCACTGGATGGTAACTTTAGATCTCAAGGAGGCTTACCTTCATGTGCCTATCAGTCTCAGTTGCAGGAAGTATCTGCGTTTCGAGCTGGAAATTCCCATTATCAGTTCTCTGCATTGCCCTTTGGCTTATCTACTGCCCAGAGTATTCACAAAAGTTCTGGCTCCAGTTGTAGCTTTCTTCAGGCTAAAAGGAATACAAATCTATCCTTACTTGGACGACTGTCTGATTCTGGCTCAAGAAAAGGACGAGCTTCTTCAGCATCTGGAATATGTGATAGCAGTGCTAAGATGCCTGGGGTATTCTGTGAACGAAATAAAGTCCAGTCTAGTACCCTCTCAAGACATGTGCTTTCTGGGTGTGAGACTGAATACAGCAGCCCAGATGGCCTTTTAACCCCGGACAAACAAAAGAATCTTTCCCTTTACTTCCATCAACTATCTCTTCAGTCCGGGCTGACTGCAAGGACAGTCCTTAAAGCCTTAGGGTTCATGGCATCTTGTATTCTGGTGCTTCCCAATGCCAAACTGCATATGAGGAAGCTGCAATGGTATCTAAAAATGTATGGACACAGCACTGCCAGGATTTGGACACTGTCATTCCAATAATACCTTGCATTCAAAAGGAATTTTGTGGTGGGCTCAGGAATGTCACCTAAACAAGGGACTCTCTGTGACCCGGCCAGAGGCGAGTCAGATTCTAACGACGGATGCCTCAGACATAGCTTGGGGAGCTCATCTGAATGGAAAGTGGATACAAGACAAGTGGCCTGCCAGACTACAGCATCTACATATCAACATGAAGGAGATGTTAGCAGTCCAGTTTGCATTAATGGCTTTCATGGAGTTACTTCTTCCAGGGCAGGTGTTGATTCTAACAGACAACACAACTGTCATGTGGTACATCAACAAGCAAGGGGGAACACATTCTTATCCTCTATGCAGGCAAGCAATGATTTTGTGGGAGACTGCGCTCAGCTTGCAGCTAACTCTTCAGGCAAGGTTTCTGCCAGGAGCACAGAACTCCTTAGCAGATGTGTTAAGCAGGCAAATCATGGATCCCCACAGTGGAAACTGGATCTTCATGTATTTCAAAATTGACAGTGTCATGGGGAACTCCAGACATAGATCTGTTGGCTCCTCCACTAAACCACCAGCTGCCAAAGTTTTGCACGAAAGGTTTCATCACACAGCTTGGAAAGTGGATGCTCTTTCGTTCAGTTGGGAAAATCTTCATGTGTATGCCTTTCCACCTCTGCCTCTCCTCCCAAAGGTACTCCTAAAGGTCAGACAAGACAAGCCAAGGATGATTTTGATAGCTCCAGATTGGCCTCGGCAACACTGGTACCCATTACTGAGGAATCTGGTAAGGAAGCCTCCATGGCCTTTACCTTTAATTCCACACCTTTTGTCTCAGAGGGACGGTCATCTACTCAATGTCAAGCTTCACTCTCTTCATCTAACAGCCTGGCATATTCTGTTTTGAACCACAGCAGGTCTCAACTTCCTCAACAAGTTTTGAATGTGATTATGGAAGCCAGAAGACCTAGTACACGTAAAGTGTATGCAGAAAAATGGAAGAGATTTTTATTTTGGAGTGCAGCAAAGGATTTGGATGTTTCTGAGCCTAATTTGAGTGTGGCTCTTCAATATCTTACTGAGTTATTGGACAAAGGTTTGTCTTTCTCTTCCATTAAGATTCATGCTGCAGCAATTTCAGCTCACTATGATTGTGACCCACCATTGTTTTCTCATCCTTTGTTCAAGCAATTTCTTAGAGGGGCAAAGAATATAAGACCCCACGTAGAGCTCCTACTCCTGCTTGGGACCTCAATTTTGTGTTGGAGAAACTTACTCTACAACCTTTTGAGCCTCGGCTACTGCTGAATTGAAATACTTGTCATGGAAGACTGCTTTTTGTTGGCCATTACTTCTGCAAGAAGGGTTTCTGAATTGCAGGCCCTTATGGCGGTTGAGCCTTTTTGATTTTTCATAAGGATAGGGTATCATTACGTACTAATCCTTCATTTATGCCTAAGGTGGTTTCTAGTGTGGCTTTAAACCAAACTATTCATTTGCCTACTTTTTATGCAGATCCCCAAAATAGGGGAAAAGATTTTGCACACTTTAGATGTACACAGGCAGTTGCGTTATTATTTAAGCAGGACTAGGGATTTTAGGCAGTCTCAGCAGTTGTTTGTTTCTTTTGCTTTGAGTTCTCAGGGCAAGCCTGTGTCAAAACAAACTATATCTAAGTGGATTGGGTTTTGCATTGCATTCTGTTACTCCCATCATGGCAAGGAGATTCCAGCTGGGATTAGGCCTCATTCCACTAGGGCTACTGCCACTTCAACAGCATTTCTAAGGGGTGGCAACTAAGGATATTTTGGAGGCAGCTACTTGGAGTTCAGTGCATACTTTCTCCAAGCATTACCACCTTCCTCTCTATTCTAAATCCAGGGCTGGTTTTGCCACTGCTGTGTTGCAGGGCATTTTGGCAGCTCCTGCTTCATTATAGTTTAGCCATCCTCCCTTACCTCTGCTTTGGGATTCTACCCAAGTGTTAGGACTGCAGCAATGTGAGATGAAGAACATAGTACAGTTTTGTACCTACCATAAATGTAGATGTTCAAGATCCACATTGCTGCAGTCCAATTTACCCTCCCTCCTTCCCTCTGTGTTTAGGGGTGGTTGTGTGGGTGGGGTTCTATTTTTGTAAATTTGTATATATTGTACATATATTAGGTACAGGAGTGTTTGGTGTTTTTTGGTTTTGGCCTTATCTTTTTAGGGTCTTCTGACATCTGGGGCAAGAAAAGACTGAGGATATGACGTCGGTCATGCGCATTTGTACCCTGACGTCCTGATGTCAGACAAATGCGCCTTGACCGACGTCAGCCTTATACTTTGGTATTCGGGCCGACTGGACAGCGGACTACCCAAGTGTTAGGACTGCAGCAATGTGGATCTTCGAACATCTACATTTATGGTAGGTACAAAACTGTACTTTACCCTCCCTCCTGCCCCCTAACTTCTTTTGACTATACCTCTACTTTCCTTTACTGTGCTTAAAAGCCTTTTTGGTGTATTTGCTTTTTTGTTGGAAGTACATCTGTGTACTTTTATATTTAATTGCTTCCCATTAGGGGGGACACCTGACATCTGGGGCAAGAAAAACTGTTGTAATGGCGTCGGCTGCATGTTTTATACCCCTGATAACCTGAAGTCATGGAAGAAGGGACAGCATCCGACGCAGGACCCAAGACTTTGTTAATCAGGCCGACTGAGGGCTACCTGCAAGCAGATAACCCAAATGTAATGACTGCAACAGTGAATACACTTGAACATCTACATTTATGGTAAGTGTACACAACTGTACTGTACATCCCCAGGGTTAAATGATTGTGTTTCTGTTATGAGTGTATTGAAAAGAAAGGCCACTACTTTTTAGCCTTTGCATTTTAGGACAGTTTTTTTTATATATTCATATTTTTCCTATTACACATATTGCTTTTTGTTCATTAGTTGTGATCATATTATCATTAATTATGTTTATAGTGGATAGATTCTAGTGTGTTTTTAAGCATTTTTAAAAGTAATTTAAATTAATCATTTATTAATTATTCATAAGTCTGCTACATCTGTTGGTGGGATATTTAAATAAATTGCGTGAGGCTTGTGAAATAATTACTCTGATAAATTCCAGTAATAATAGGAGTGAAAGTGCTTAGTCAGTTGATATTTGCTTGTTAATAAATCTGTGATGACTGCCCATAGTTAACTTCCTTTGATTATATTATGGGGAAGTAAGTTTGGAGTTTTATTTGCGAGACAGCCAGCCAGGAGATCCCACCATATCACAAAGGGTAGAGATTTTACTCTAGTTTTTAAAATGACCTGTCTAATGCCCATTGCATATCCATTCGTGAGCAGGTTGCTGGACATGCACATTGAGGATTGGACTTAAATTAAAAACCTGTTTCTACATGTGGATGACTGCTCCACATCCAGTGCACTTGCCTGTCAGCCTCAAGGAATGAATGAGCCATAGCACTGTCACAGAAGGGGAGGGACAAATGTGTAAGTAGAGAAGCCAGAAGAGAGAACCAAATGATTTCTGAAGGGGCACAGCAGAAACAGAGACAAAAACAAAAACAGACAAAGGCAAACTGTGTGTTACCAGTTATGCAGGAAGCTGTGAGAGTCTGGAATAGGGTTGCCACCTTTTCAAATGGCCAAAGTGGGACATTTTTGGTACAAACATCAGATTTTACAGGCTGACATATACCCACGGTCAGTACAAAGGATAGAACTTAACTTTTTTTGCCTAAATAAAAGCTTATTCTTGTAGCATTTTAGTTGCTTATTCTGTTTCTTATAACATTTAGGTATTTTAGATACAGAATAACTGTTTTATGCAACTATTACATAAAATATAGGAAATAATTTTGTCCTAAAATCTCAGGACATTTGCCATTTTTACAATTTTTTGTCAGGACACAACTGCCCAAAGAGGGACTGTCCCTCGCAAAGTGGGACAGGTGGTAACCCTCTGGAAATGGTCTATGTCAAGCAATTGATTGAGTTGCAGTCACTTCCCTAGAAAACCCAAATTCCAAGCAGGTAAACACAGTACATTTCTAATGGTTCCTAACAAGTGATCCCCCAGTTCTGCTGTAATGGGAAGAATTTCCCAGCATTGGTGGAAGCTATTTCATAACCTGTTTGTATCTTCAGCCAACACCAAATACAGCACTTTATTCTCCTTCCACCTGGCCCCAATGGCAACCATGTGGGCAACTTTTACCCACACATGGCTCCACCGATTCTACTCCCCCTCCATTTCATCTGATGACTAGATTCATTTTCAGAAAGTAAAACTGTACAGATCAAAAATCATTCTCATAACTCTGTCTTGATTCTGGCATGTGTGGAGACCCATTCTTATAACTCATCTTCTGGAAAAGCTGTTTTCTTGAAACCAACAATACGTTTGATGTATGCATCAGCAAAGTCACACATGGATCTCTTCTCCAATTCCAGTAGTCCCCAGTAAACCTTCCTTTTCTTAGTGGGTGTGGTTGAGATGTTATGTCAGAAGGCAGAAGTCTCCCACAAAAAAAACATGTTAGCACAAATGGAATTGTTTTTCATTTTGGGCTACAACTACAACCAAAAACTTAAGTTCATTCTCATCTCCTTTTTTTCATTTCTTGATTACTGAGCATAAAATTTTGGTTACTCCTTAAAAAAATCCATGTAGCTGCCATGCAGCTTTCATGTAGGTCTTGAGTCTAATTCTTAAGTATTGCTAATAGTATGTAAACCCTGTCATAAGATATATTTTCTTGTTGAGGCCTGTGCTAAGAGACCTTGTACCTCTATGGAATTTGCATGCTGGAGAAATTTAGTGTGGCTCCCTTTGAACCTTCTTCTTCTGCAGATGTTTTTTCTTGTGCCTCAGACAAGAGAATTTTAGAGTTACAGGCTTTTTGTCAAATTCTAGTTTGATGTTTCATAAAAATAGAGCGTCCTTGTGTTCTAATTCCTCCTTTATGCATAAATGATAGCCACTGAGTCAAATCTTAACCAGTATATTTACTTACTAGTCTCTCGCTCTCTTTTTTTTTTTTTGTTCATATTCTAATTCTGAAGAATACCTTTTCAATTGCATGGTTGCACACCGGCAGCAAAGATTTTCTGCTGCCAGATCAAAGACAAGGGCAACAAACTGTTTGTCCCCCTTTCCAACAAAAGATGTCTCAAAAATCACAATATGCCGATGACTTTCTGAATGTTTTAAATTCTACTGTTTTAAAACAGAAAGGACCTCTTCCAGTAATTCCAAAGACTACTCAGCTAGGGCTTTGGCTCCCTTGGAAGCCTTTTTTAAAAATGTATTTCTTTTTGTAAACATCTATATTAGATTATCACGTAAGATGTAGGCAAACGTATATTAATAGAAAAGAAAACAAACCATATTAATTTTTTTTCATTTACATACATGGAGTCTGCATGTCCTCCCCACTGTCGAGTGACTTCTGAAGACATGCAGGTAGGTGCGTGAAAGGGTGTGCCTTCTTTGAAGGTTGGGCGTCGGGCTGGCAACTTGGCACTGTAAAAATCCACTCCTAATCATTAGCGGACCAGAGTTCGCTGCTGCGACCCTTAACTGGGAAAAGCCGAAATACTTTTTTATATATCATATATGTGTTCTTTCCTTACAGCTGTCAGTCCAGTGTTACAAAAACTGTTCAATTCCTGCCTTCCCCTTAAACCTCACTACCCCTGAACATTGTTCTGCATGTATTGTTCCCACAATTTCCACTTATTTCTACGTAATTTGCCCATTCCCTTTTCTAAAGATCCCTGTTCCAGTTTTTTTCTCTCTTTTACAATATTCAGTATTTAAAGTTTGTTTAGACTTTGATTTCCATTGTCTAGTAATTGATTTTTTTTGCAGTTAACAGAATTAAACTTGTGTGATTGATTTTTTGGCCTTAGCATGTCTAGGCAATTCAAATCCTGTGTCCCTGCTCAAAAGAATTATGTCATTAGTTACAGCCATTTGCTCACCAAATACGTTTGGCGGAGTACTCTGCAGGGATTTTTTAAAGTCTCACACAATAGAGATGAAGAGCGAAAAACCAAAACCAAAGTTAGAGTTCGCTCTAGAGAAGCCAAATAAGGGTCCAAGACCAGGAACAAACGATAAGTAGTCCAAAAGGGCTTTATTCAAAACTCAGCCAAGCACACTTTAACGCTGTACATCAAAATTGCGTTTTCGAACATCTTCATCAGAAGCAAAATCACATATCATGCCCAACAACTCCCTTATATAAGCAACATAATCAATCAATAAAAACATCAATCAAGCCATTTGAATAGAATAATTAAATAACTGAACAATAAATAGATTTTAACTCATAATATCTCATCATAAAAAGTATATATTAAAAAAAATGCTGGTTTTAATAAAAAATTTTAAATCCTTGATCTTCCTGTTTCAATAAATATTTAATAAACATTTATAAAATTACTTTTATGTTAAACAATACCAGCCAGTCACTAAAAGTTAATTGTTACTTTATAGATTAAAATAAACTCTTTAATATATCACCACCTACTGGAAAAAAAGTGGAATTGTATTAAACTAAATCATAGCTTTGCAGCCCTTAATTTAAGTACAGGGAGAAGGGAAACCATGTCATTAAGACCGGGATTCATATTAGCCTCTAATATGATGTGCTAGTAAAGTTCTCTGTATTCTAACTTGGTTTCCCACAAACAGATAATTACTAGAGAATGGGATAGGTTTAAGCAGATTACAGATTTGGAACACATACATAAGGAACCTTTAAAATTTACATATAGAAAATACTTTAATTTTAAGAGATTGTTTGAATTTGGGGGTAGTTCTAACCATAAGAACAAATCGGGTAAGGCTGGAACATTCAAGTGTGGGTTTTGTTCTCAATGTCAGTATATTACCAACAGTGCCAATATCTACATTCCCAGTAGAGATAGGCAGATTGTAGGTAACAAATATTCCAACTGCAACACTACTGGAGTGGTGTATATTGCTACCTGTAATCTCTGTCATTCCTTTTATGTGGGAAAGACAGAGAGAAAGCTCAAATCTAGAATATATGAACATCTGTATGAAATTAAAAAATGTAATGCTAATAATGCCCTATTTCGCCTCACACAGATTTGTCAACAGGCCTCCTTCCATTTTTTTGTTTTGGAAGTGGTTCCCAAAGAGGTCAGAGGTGGTATGTCAGTAAAAGTTAACAATTGTCTTACCTGTGGAAAGCAAATACCTCATAAAGATTTTCATTTGTACTGCATTCCTTGCTTAGGCCCAGACCACGATGTCCTTCCCTGTCGGTTTTGTGCCTTGTTCAACCCCCAAACTATTCGTCATCGGGCTATATTTGCAGGAAATTATTTTGGTACTCTGTATAATATCCAGAAATGGCTTCGGTAAGCCATCCGACTACCGATATTCTGAAAAAACGTAAGGATAAAGACAGAGACAGACCGCCGACGACGCTTCCGTTAAGCTAGTTGCCAGTCTGCCAGTACTCAGTGAGCCCCTGATACCCGCTACCTCAGATTCGCAGGCCTCTGCTGAGACCCATTCTGAGTCCGGTATGCCGCGAGATGCTTCTTTGACTATGGGACCTGTGGATGTCTGTACCTTGGATGGGTCCGGATCTGCTGTGCAGGCACCGGCTTCTGAGTGTGTGTTCAGACCGATTTTGGATTTATCTATCCTCAACACTTATCTGGACATTCCCAAGTTCAAAATGTTGACGTTACAACAGCTTTTACCTCTGCTGGGCAAAGATCACTGGATGGTAACTTTAGATCTCAAGGAAGCTTACCTTCATGTGCCTATCAGACTAAGTTGCAGGAAGTATCTGCGTTTTCGAGCTGGAAATTCTCATTATCAGTTCTCTGCATTGCCCTTTGGCTTATCTACTGCGCCCAGAGTATTCACAAAGGTTCTGGCTCCAGTGATAGCTTACTTCAGACTAAAAGGAATTCAAATCTATCCTTACTTGGACGACTGCCTGATTCTGGCTCAAGAAACGGAAGACCTTTTACAGCATTTGGAATATGTGATAGCAGTGCTAAGATGCCTAGGGTATTCTGTGAACGAAATAAAGTCCAGTCTAGTACCCTCTCAGGACATGTGCTTTCTGGGTGTGAGACTGAATACAGCAGCCCAGATGGCCTTTTTAACCCCGGACAAACAAAAGAATCTTTCCAGTTACTTCCATCACCTATCTCTTCAGTCCGGGCTGACTGCAAGGACAGTCCTTCAAGCCTTAGGGTTCATGGCATCTTGTATTCTGGTGCTTCCCAATGCCAAACTGCATATGAGGAAGCTGCAATGGTATCTCAAAATGTATGGACACAGCACTGCCAGGAATTGGACACTGTCATTCAAATAATACCTTGCATTCAAAAGGAATTTTTGTGGTGGGCTCAGGAATGTCACCTAAACAAGGGACTCTCTGTGACCCGGCCAGAGGCGAGTCAGATTCTAACGACAGATGCCTCAGACATTGCTTGGGGAGCTCATCTAAATGGAAAGTGGATACAAGACAAGTGGCCTGCCAGACTACAGCATCTACATATCAACATGAAAGAGATGTTAGCAGTCCAGTTTGCATTAATGGCTTTCAAGAAGTTACTTCTTCCAGGGCAGGTGTTGATTCTAACAGACAACACAACTGTCATGTGGTACATCAACAAACAAGGGGGAACACATTCTTACCCGTTGTGCAGGCAAGCAATGATTTTATGGGAGACTGCGCTCAGCTTGCAACTAACTCTTCAGGCAAGGTTTCTGCCAGGAGCACAGAACTCCTTAGCAGATGTGTTAAGCAGACAAATCATGGATCCCCACGAGTGGAAACTGGATCTTCATGTATTTCACAAATTGACAGTGTCATGGGGAACTCCAGACATAGATCTGTTCGCTTCTCCACTAAACCACCAGCTGCCAAAGTTTTGCACAAAGAGGTTTCATCACACAGCTTGGAAAGTGGATGCTCTTTCTTTCAGTTGGAAAAATCTTCATGTGTATGCCTTTCCACCTCTGCCTCTTCTCCCAAAGGTGCTCCTAAAGGTCAGACAAGACAAGCCAAGGATGATTTTAATAGCTCCAGATTGGCCTCGGCAACACTGGTACCCATTACTGAGGAGTCTGGTAAGGAAACCTCCATGGCCTTTACCTTTGATTCCACACCTGTTGTCTCAGAGGGACGGTCACCTGCTCAATGTCAAGCTCCACTCTCTTCATCTAACAGCCTGGCATATTCTGTTTTGAAACACAGCAGGTCTCAACTTCCTCAACAAGTTTTAAATGTGATTATGGAAGCCAGAAGACCTAGTACAAGGAAGGTGTACTCAGAAAAATGGAAGAGATTTTTATTTTGGAGTGCAGCAAACAATTTGGAGATTACTGAGCCTAATTTGAGTGTGGCTCTTCAATATCTTACTGAGTTATTGGACAAAGGTTTGTCTTTCTCTTCCATTAAGATTCATGCTGCAGCAATTTCAGCTCACTATGATTGTGATCCACCATTGTTTTCGCATCCTTTGTTCAAGCAATTTCTTAGAGGGGCAAAGAATATAAGACCCCCACGTAGAGCTCCTACTCCTGCTTGGGATCTCAATTTTGTGTTGGAGAAACTTACTCTACAACCTTTTGAGCCCTCGGCTACTCCTGACTTGAAATACTTGTCATGGAAGACTGCTTTTTTGTTGGCCATTACTTCTGCAGGAAGGGTTTCTGACTTGCAGCCCCTTATGGCGGTTGAGCCTTTTGATTTTTCATAAGGATAGGGTATCATTACGTACTAATCCTTCCTTTATGCCTAAGGTGGTTTCTAGTGTGGCTTTAAACCAAACTATTCATTTGCCTACTTTTTATGCAGATCCCCAAAATAAAGGGAAAAGATTTTGCACACTTTAGATGTACACAGGCAATTGCGTTATTATTTAAGCAGGACTAAGGATTTTAGGCAGTCTCAGCAGTTGTTTGTTTCTTTTGCTTTGAGTTCGCAGGGCAAGCCTGTGTCAAAACAAACTATTTCTAGGTGGATTGGGTTTTGCATTGCATTTTGTTATTCCCATCATGGCAAGGAGATTCCAGCTGGGATTAGGCCTCATTCCACTAGGGCTACTGCCACTTCAACAGCATTTCTAAGGGGTGGCAACTAAGGATATTTTGGAGGCAGCTACTTGGAGTTCAGTGCATACTTTCTCTAAGCATTATCACCTTCCTCTCTACTCTAAGTCTAGGGCTGGTTTTGCCACAGCTATTTTGCAAGGCATGTTGTCAGCTCCTGTTTCCTTATGATTTGCCAGCCTCCCTTACCTCTGCTTTGGGATTCTACCCAATAGTTAGAACTGCAGCAATGTGGAATGAAGAACATAGTACAGTTTTGTACCTACCATAAATGTAGATGTTCGAGGATCCACATTGCTGCAGTCCAATTTACCCTCCCTCCTTCCCCTCTGTGTTTAGGGGTGGTTGTGTAGGTGAGGTTATTTTCTGGTACTTTTGTATATATTGTACATATTTTTGGTGCAGGTATGTTTGGAGTTTTTGGTATTGGCCTTGTCTTTTTAGGGTCTTCTGACATCTGGGGCAAGAAAAGACTGAGGATATGACGTCGGTCATGCGCATTAGTACCCTGACGTACTGACGTCAGTCTAATGCGCCTTGACCGACGTCAGCCATATACTTTGGTATTCGGGCCGACTGGACAGCGGACTACCCAATAGTTAGGACTGCAGCAATGTGGATCCTCGAACATCTACATTTATGGTAGGTACAAAACTGTACTTTTTATACCCCTGACAACCTGACGTCCTGGAAAAAGAGACAGCATCCGACACAGGAATCAAAGACTCTGGTATTCAGGCCAGCTGAGGGCTACCTGCAGGCAGATAACCTAAATGTGATGACTGCAACAGTGAACACACTCGAACAGCTACATTTATGGTAAGTGTACACAACTGTACTGTACGGTTCCGTTCCTCGGAACCGATCTGGCCAATATATAGCTTTTGTCACCCAAAACATATCTCGAGCTATTATTCTACCTACAGTGCCCCTCTCTCTACATGACCTCAGATCTTGTTTGTCGCACTGACAGCAAGACGTGTCAGGCAACACCTCTCTTGTAGCTAAGTAAAACATTATATCTTTGCCTTTTTTCCCTCTACCTGCGTTACTGGTATTAATCTCTAAAATCTTTACAATCCATAATTTTCTAATCAACCCCTTAGTGTGAGTGTGCTTGTTACTTTTCCCTTTACCGTTAGTAATTTCCACTACCATTGTTTGTAGTCCCCCCCCCCCCCGCCTTTGCAGTTAGATAATCTTTTACCTTTGCTGATAGTGCTTTCCTTTGTGGTGTGACTGTTTATTGGCTTTTCTCCTCTTTCCTTTTCTTTTTGCCTCTCCTGGTTTTTATTTAGGGCAATGGCAGATAAATCCAAAAGCTCCACTACTGGTTTCAAACAATGTAAAGAGTGCTTCAGGAAAATGACAAACATGGATGGCCATAATTGTTGTGTTTATTGTCTGGGTGTGCCCCACATAAGTGCTGACTGTACAATCTGACAGAGTTTCAGTAATAGAACCCTGGTAGAATGCACAGTGGTGCAGCGGTTAATGTTGTCGCCTCACAGCAAGAGGTTCTCCGGTTCGATTCTCGGCTGGGGTGCCTTCTGTGTGGAGTTTGCATGTTCTCCCTGTGTTCACGTGGGTTTCCTCCGGGTACTCCAGTTTCCTCCCACATTCCAAAGACATACATCTGGAGCATTTCTCCCCGGGCCTCTGCTGAAAACAGGCTCTGTGGAACCTAGTCGGACTTTCCCGGTCAACAAATGTTAAATAAATAAAAATAAGCTTATTCTCAAAGGGCTTCTTAAGCCCCTTTCAAAGAAGCATTTTCCAAGGCCAACCAGTCCCCTCCAGCATATGATTCCAAAACTTCCTGTTCAGTGCCGACATGTCCCTCTGCTCCAACTGTTAAAAAGCATAAGCATGGTGTCTGCAGGTTCCTCTTCAGAACCAAAATCTAAGGCTCAGAAGCTTTCGGAATGGACTGAATCTTCTGCACTATTACCCTTACAGGTGCCATCAACACCGACCACAATGCCCACTCAAACTACGACTCCTATTGCTTCTACTTTGGCTATTATTCCGACATCAGCCATTAAACCCCTCCTTTGGACAACTCCCTAGCCCCTTTCTAGAGAGATCCAAGTCTCCTGGATTGTCCGCTCGCTCCACCAAAAGTCTGTCAAAAACTTATATAGTAAGGTTGGTGGATCAGATCCTGACAGCCAGGGGTCTTCCCTCATCTTCTCAGCCCCCTCCCCCTTCTGGTGCAGGGGGTTTCTTTCCTATGACCCCTTCTTATTCTCCTCCTCTGACCTCTTCACTGTCTTTAGAGCTCTCGACTCACAGGTTTCAATAACTTCAGCACCGACAACCTTTTTGTCTTTGCCAGGTATGGCTCTGATGCCTTTGGTGCCGTAGTGACTGACTGGTCCCCAGGACTATGTCTTTGCTGTCAGACCCGAGGGGTTTGAGTTGGCTCTGATTTTTTTCTATGGAGCCGGCCTTGCCTCTTCAGGCTTTGCTGACAGAGGACTCGTCCTCAGTTCCTATTTGTCAGGTGGATCTCTCTGGGCAGGGTTTGAATCCGGTTCCGAGTTTGTCTGTCTCAGTTCTGGGCTCCCATCCCTACTCAGGGGGCCCCTGCCTTTCATGCCATGGAAAGAGCCCTGGCCAATGCCTCATCTTAGGTGGCTCCTATGTTACCAGAGTCTCACCCTTTGACCCCAGGTTTATAGATTCTACCACCAAGCTCTATCCCTGGACAGCAAGCACTAAGGTTGCAAGACTTGCCTACTAAAGGTGTACCCTCTTCCGGGTCCTCTTCAGATGCTCGCACTGAAGAGCAACGTCAGAAGAGCTTGTGTAAGAGGAAGCACCTTGATTCTCCTGAAGAATCCATCATGGAGGACACAGATTTCGATGAGGGGGAAGAGTTCCCCACCATGACACCCAGAAGACGTCTCCTTAGGAGACATTCTTGAGATCCTAAAACAGAGGGTTGATTGGAATCCCAAAGACCCTTCATCTGAGGAATCCGTGGATGTGTATTGCAGGTTTTTGGTGCTCGCCCGTTTATCTCTTGGGTGACCCCGCCCACTGACAACCTAATTAAATTGACTGCTCTGCGGGCTCCTGACTTTGTAGAACCTGTCCACTGGAGACCTGACAAAATACTTTCCATTCCTGAGGACTATCCACATTGGACAAAGGGCTTAGTAGTTGATGCCATGATGGTAGCTGATGCCACCAAGAAAAAAACTAGCTGAGGAAAATTCTACTGTACATCCCCCTAATCGAGAGTCCAGGGTGATGGACAGGTTTGAGAAGCGAATCTATACATCATCGACCTTCTCCATCAGATCCTTGAACTTTTTGGCAAACTTTACTAGACTTCAGAGGGATCTGGTCAAGGAGCTGCCAGATACCCAGGCATGAGTAATGGCTGAGGGGGTCCAAGAAAAGGTGACCTCCCAGTTAGCTACCCTGGAATCTATTTCAAATTCGTCCATGAGGCTTATTACTCATGCAGCAGAAGAGGTGACCAGGTCAGCAGGTTCAGGTGCTGCTATTCGACAACACCCTTGGACGTGCCTGTGCAAGTTTGCAGAACCATTCAAGTCTTCTTTCTTCAATGCTCCCTTTGATGGATCTTCATTGTTTGGGCCCAAAGTTAAGGAAACACTGTCCGGGTGTGAAAAGGATGGAACGATTGTGTCTGCTGTGAGCGTACAGTTTTCCACTCCTCAATGATCCTACTCCAGGAGTGACAAAATGTGGTTCAAGAAGTCCCAGAAGCCTTTCCAGGACTTACGTGGCATGGACTCCTCTCGGGGCAGAGGGGGAGTTACAATGGAAATTGCCATCCCAGAGGCAGAGGTGGTCCGCAGAATCAGGATTCCAAGGCGTCGTCCTCTGGTCAACCCTACCAGCGCTCCTAAAAGAGGACCTAATTGCTTGCCTCTGGAGGTTGTCGGTGGAAGGTTCTCCTTGCACCCAACCACCTGGCGATGCATGACTATTGATGCCTGAGTGCTAAGGATTATTTCTAGAGGTTATTTAATCCCCCTCACCCTTTACCCAAGAACCCGAGCAAGACTCTCCGACATTCCGCCCAGTCAGAAGGATCAAGCATCATTAGAAATAAAAAAGCTACTAGAAAAAAAAGAGTCATCCAAGAAGTCCCACCAGACCAATTAGGATCTGGATTTTGCTCAAGTTTCTTTTTAGTGCAAGTTTCCCCACTTCTGGCTAAGAGCCAGTCATTACCAATTCAGAGTGCTGCCCTTTGGTCTCACCACAGCCCCAGGGTGTACAAATGCATTGCAACAGTCACAGCACATTTGAGACTGCACGGATTCCGGGTGTTTCCTTACATAGACGACTGGCTCCTTACCACTTCCACCAGGCATCTACTTCTACGACCAACGGCTATCACTCTGGAGCTATCTCAACAGTTGGGCATCACGGTCAATCTTGCAAAGTCTCAACTAACCCCTTCTCAGGATATGGAATTCATTGGAGCTCATCTCAACATTCTGTCTTGTTTGGCATCGCTTCCCCACCACATGTTGCATGTTCACTCTATTCTTCATTCAAGCAAAATATTGGTTCAGCAAATTCTGCAAGCCAAACCTCTCAACCATACTGAATTACTCAGTATTTACCGGTTTTGAGGCCAAAATAATGGGGTGCTACAAATTTTCGAGTGGCCCCTTCATTTCTCAATTTTTTTAAATTTTTATTTATAATTTTAACTTACTGCTGATGTCATCAAGCATCCTGCAATATCATCAGTGTACCTGGGCATGCGTGATGACATCAGCTTTGTGACTGCCTGTTGGCATCAAACTCAGAGACCCAGACCATTTGGTTGTCAAATTTGAACTGAGTGAGTAGCAACAGTGAGCATCAAGCAGAGCTGTTCACATTATACAATTTAAGTTCTGCAGAGTAGTGTAGTGCATAGAGGCTGAGAGGGACATGACAGACAGACAGACAACACCATCCACCAACACATTGTGTCCGTTGTGTCAGGATGAAGAAATTTACTTTCTCCGGTGGCTTGACATCAAGGTAAGTAAAAAAAAAAAAAAAAAAAAAAAAAGATCGTTTAAGCCTACTACCTGCCCCTCTTTCTATATGCCATGTAAAATGGCAAATGCCTTGATACTTGATAGAAAGGTAGCTAAACTAAACACATTCCATGTACAGTGATTAAAATTTGTAGCCTGAGTAACACTGCTCCATGCTTGCATTACTTTGGAAATACAGAAATATGAGATGCAGCATATGCTAGCCTGCGTGCGCGTCAAAAATATTTATACCGGTCATCTTGGTTTCATGAGCTTAAGTTATACTACAAACATCTAATTTGCTAAACAGCAAAAGGTGCTTACCCAATGGCTGTCCGACTATCATATAAAAATGGTATCCCAAAGCCATCTGTGCACTGAAACAGCAGACTAACAAAACGTTTTAAGTGGGTACTGTTTGACTAAACTGCCATGTGGACATTTGAACACTGTTTTGTTAAAATCTCAAACGCAGGCGAAGTTTTTATTGTACAATGGAAATGCAGAGTTTGATACTTTGCTAGCTAGGTTTAGCTTACAGGGTCTGCCGTTCTTAACCGTCAGTAGTACCACATGTTCCAGATTCCAGCAATGCAAATCTTTCTACTTTGTCTCCTTTCTAAGTGGACTGAGAAAGCAGAAAAGAATAGAACAAATGTAAGTTGTAAATTAAATTGTAAATACTTCTCAAGGCTACCTCATTACGAGGAATGCTCTCCTCATTTTGAGTCTAAAACATCTATATTCTTTGCGGTTCCGCATTGAAAAGGGTCTGTCACACTAACGTTTCTTAATTGCTGTAGTACAGCATGATTATTGTTTGTAAAACGCTTGAAACATGACGCGATCAGGTAGAACAAGTAATATTTTGTGGTGCAGACAGTAGTTGTTGGTAATACAGGTAAAACACATCATTTTCAAAGCATGACAGTGCAAACTGGCATGCTGTCAGGTTTTGTTAAGAAGCAGCAAACCTAACCTGCATTTAAAAAATGACCATCAGATGTTAACCACATATTATAGTGACCTGGCTATGGCAACATTTTTTTATAATCTATGTATTGCCCTTTCCCCACATATACACATGCCCATTTAAAAAGAAAAAATAAACATAAAAAATCAGAGATGGTTCCTTGTAGAAAGAGAAGGGAACCCACTTCCATGGTTCAGTCTTAGTTTTCTGAGCAGCCTGGCATAGGAATAGTTTAGGTTATTAAATTGCTGTGCAGTTATAGTCAAGGCTTTGTCATAAATTTAATGCTGTATTTATGTTTTCCTAATGTTTCAGGTTATGAAGAAGATTGGTCCTGTGTTATAAAGGAGTTTTGGATAAAATTTAGTGGTAGATGATAAGACAAAATGCAAACCTCATAATGGTACTAGCTGTACATGATACTGCATGATTCTGAAGAAATTAATTTGTTTGTAATGAATGATCAATGATCACTTTAAATTACAATTGAATTTACAGTGCAGAATTTGCTCTAAAGTAAGTGTGTGTGTGTGTGTGTGTGTGTGTGTGTGTGTGTGTGTGTGTGTGTGTGTGTGTGTGTGTGAGATAATAACATCCTCAACAAAGTTATTCCTTTCATAACTTAGTATTTTTATTTCCAGGAACAGGTAAAAAGCTGTTACTGAGTGCTAACACTTTCAGTGTTCTTGATATTTCTGATGGATTTTGGTCAGTTCCTGTCAGTATTTGCAGTGCAAATCTTCTTTTAAGTTTGAGAAGGAAATAGTATACAAGGATGGTACTCTGTCACTGATTTCATTCATTATCCACTTTATTCCATCAAATATTGGGTAAATAGGTTTATAGAATAACAGGCCAACTGCTTTGAAGGGCAATTTTAAGCCTAGCCAGCAAACGGAGATCAAAGTCAGATCCTGTACCTTGTGCTTATGAAGTGAAAACCTTAACCATTATGCCAAACTCACCTCATTTATATTGAAACAAGTTACATGTCCAGAGAATATAGTCTAGTACATGAATGAAACTTTAAGGCAAATAGTTGAGCAATATGGTGAGTCGAGTGTTACAGTTAGTGTCTTGCTGTAAATCCATAAAAATGTTTCTTTTAAGTTACTTGTCAGTTTGGATACTAACTCATTTATGTACAGCAGTGAGTGAACACCAGGACTGAGGAGATTTTCAGTGTTGGTACTACTAAATTGGAAACGGATCAAAGGTGTTGTTTTAATTAATATTTAAGGTAGATCCATATTGTATCTTTGCAGTCCCACTGATGTTGCTTTTTTATGGGTGTCTGTGCCCATTATTTTTCTAAAATAACATTAATCTCTGCACTACTAGACATTACCCAAAGACAAACTTGCATCTGTAACAATGTGACTGTAAATTATTTATGTCACCTTAACGTAAACCTACCATCACAGCACATTCAAATAAATGTTTATAGGTAGTAGTATTTAATTTAATTTTTATAAAAGAAAATAGTATTTTAGTTTTACACATCTTCAAAGTTTAATAGAAGTTCAAATGTTAATATAAATAAAACACTATTGTTTTGTTTATATTTTGTTTAATATTTTGTCTGTTCTTCAATTTACTTTTGAACATTGGTATCCCACAATTTTATTGGAGGGGTGGAGTTAAATAATTATGTATGCAAATTTGATGTTAATCAGCGTGTAGATTTGTACCTATTTCTCATGGACCTTTGTCCAGCTTTTTGATGTTTCCAAGTTTTGGACTGCATGGCAGCAGTGATCACATTAGTCCCACTGGCAAGGTTTCACACGAGACTTCTTCAATGGCTGTTTGCAAACCAATGGTCTTTTCTAAGCCACCCCATGAATCGCCTACTTTTTATGTCCAGCCAATGCAAGAACGAACTATCCTGGTGGATGCAGTCCAAGGAAATTCTTTTAGGCCTTCCCTTCCCTCAGCCCAAGGCCATATTAACTACAGATGCTTCCCAGATGGGGTGGAGGGAGCATTATCTGGGGAAGATAGTCCAAGGCACTTGGTCCTCCTCCAAGGCCAATCTGCATATCAATGATCTGGAGCAAAGTATAGTGCTTCTAGTGTTGCAAACATTTAATTCTGCGTTACCTTAAGGGAAGATTCAGTCAGGCAACATGTCCGTAGTATGGTACATCAACAAACGGGGGGGGGGACCAAGTCCTAACCACTATGATGAGAAGCCCCCTCAAGTGTGGCAATGGGCCATAACTTCCAACTGCTTTCTGATAGCAACACACATCCCAGGGAGTTCAAACGTGATTGCAGAAAAACTGAGCAGATGTATCCTCGTGCCTCACAAGTGGTCTCTAAACTCCAGAGTGGCGAAGAAGATCTTTCTTCACTGGGACCAGCCTTGCTTCACCCCTGAACAACAAGTGCAGAATCTACTTTGAATCCCACAGAGATGTTCTTCTCCTCATCTGGCCCCCGGGTTTCCTTTACGCCTTTCCCCCATTCCCTCTGATCCATCTTTTCCTCAAGAAATCAGCTCAGTTGAGAAGCAAAGTAATCCTCATTGCACCTTACTGGCCTCGACAAATATGTTTTTCCTTCCTTTGGCCTCATCTACTTCACTCCCTGTGGATTCTGAGCCCAGTTACGGATCTTTTATCTCATCCTCAGGGACTAGCGCACCCCAGTCTACAGACCCTCAAGCTGACTACTTAGCTTCTCCAATTCCATTAGTCACCAGGCATAATGACATTCCATCTCCTTTACAACACATTTTGTTGACATCCCTTAAACTATCCACCAGGAATCTCTACCATAGTAAATGTAAGAAATTTTCTGTCTGGGCTTGTGATAATGGGCTGGATCCTTTTTCAGCTCCAGTAGAAAAAGTTCTAGAGCTTCTAGCTTTGGTAAAGGAGCATCTGCTTCCACAATTAATGTCGTCTTAGTAGCTATTTCAAATTTCCATAATAGTTTCGCTGATCAGCCCTTAATCTCCCACATGCTTTGTAAGGTTTTTGTTAAGGGCACCATTCGTTTAAATCCCCCATTCAAGGATCCTGTACCACCGTGGAACTTGACTTTTGTATTCCAGTCTCTTACATTACCTCCGTTTGAACCTGCAACTACCTGAGACTTAAAGTTTCTTTCTTGGAAAACCTTGCTTCTTATAGCTGTTACCTCTGAGAGACGAGTCTCCAAATTATAGGCTCTGTGTTCTAAAGCCCCTTATCTAGTTTTGCATAAAGACAGAGTGTCACTCAGAACAAACCCGTTCCTTCTTCCTAAAGTGATTTCAGAGGCCAATATCAATCAATCTATAGGCTTGCTTATATTCTTCCCAAATTTTACTAATAAAGGCATATACTGCTTGCACCTTCTGGACATGCACAGGCAGTTGTGTTTTTATCTAGACAGAAGTAAACAATTTAGACAAAACAATTATTTGTATCTTTTGTAAGCGGCACCTTGGGCAAACTTGTTTCTAATGTTACTCTATCAAGATGGTTAAGGGATTGCCTTTCTTTTATTTACACAAAAAAGAATCTAAGACTCTCTATGCCGGTGAAGGCACATTCTGCCAGATCTATGGGTGACTTCAGCTGTTTTTCATTGTAAGGCTTCAATGTCAGAAGCTGCAGCATGGGCAACTCCACACCTTTTTTACTCATTACAAATTGGATATGGTCTCCAGGGGGAGAGAGACTTTTGATTCTATGGTTCTCAGGAATGTTCCTCCTTAGGGCCACCCAGGATCTTAGGTGGCTGGGGACTGTGTCCCATAAGTCAAGAATAGATGAAGATTGACAACATCAGATAAAGAAGTTATGACTTACCGTAACGTTCCATCTACGTTGTCGATCTTCATCTATTCTTGCATCCCACCTCAACTGCCCCCTCCTATATAGTTCTGGTGGAGCGATATGCTGTCCTGGGTTTCCTTGTTAAGATGCACCTTGGATATGGCTTCTGGCTTGAGTTAGGGTGTCTTCTTGTGTAAGCCTGCAAACTCGACCTGAGGTAATGTAGAGAGAGGATTATTGTGGGTAGACTAGTAGCTCAAGAGATTTTTTTGGCTGACACAAGCTATACGTCCAGATCTGTTCCGAGGATCGGAACCGTACCCACAAGTCAAGAATAGATGAAGATCGACAACACAGATGAAATGTTATGGTAAGTCATAACTTCTTTTTCTGTTACTTTATGAATGTAATATTCTGTATGGATGTTGTTATTCTCCTTGTGAACCTGGATACAAATTCCCCCTCTCTTAAGCTTCATCCCTTCTTCATTAACATCCCTTTCCTCTTTAAATTATCTCATTATGTATATGAGCCTTAATTATATAAGTCTGAAATGTATCTTCAAATCAAGTAGTCCTAGACCACCTTGTTCCACTGGAAGGGTCAAATTACCCATTTAACTCTTGCCCTGTTCCCCTCTCAGATAAATTCCTTCAGCTCTTTATTAATGTTTCACTGCATTTATGTACTGTTTTATACTGTTTTAACATTACTTAACTGTAAACTGCTTTTTCATACTGAGAGTTGTATTTTCTGTTTGAGTGCTCTATCCGAGCTTTTCTGTGCATTTTTGTCTGTTAAAGTTAAAAGCATTATCGAGTCTGCTCCTTGATCTGTTTAAAACTTTCATTTAGTGGCTACAGCTAGGAACTGTACCCTCCCTAGTGTTGTGTATTCTTATACTTGATGGCTTTGCAGTTGCCCGCCCATACTGTATATTTGATCTGTGACACTCCTCCCAGTCTAGTGTCATTAGTTCACTCAATCTAATAGAGAACATTTGTGAAGGCCAACCCTCTCAGATTCTTAACGTTGAATTAACTTCTGTTCCAGCTTTCTCCATTTTCTAAGCTTGCTTCCCCCCTTTCCTTTGGCAGGTCGGATACGGATTTGATGTGTCTAGGATTGTTTGTGAGCTCCTAAGCCCCCCCCCCCCCCACGTAACTGGGGTTAAACTATTCCTGGCGCCATAAAGTCTGTTCTTCAAAATTTCCCTTGCAACTAGCCAGATTTTAGTTTTAGCACTCATCTGTTTCTTTGAGCTCAGTATTTGTTCAGAACTTATTGTAAGCACTAAATAAGTTACAAATTACTTCAGCACTCAACTTTCATAACTTGTCTAGAGGAAAACAGTTTTTAGTACTTAATAAATAAGCACCTATTCAGGCATGTCTAAAGGTCAGCTCCCGGTGTTTTCTCCTGTCTACCTGACGAATCTGGGCATCTTGGGACAATGCAGCAATTGCCTCATATACACAGACAACCCTCTCCTCCTATATCCAACACTACGACCTTTGAGAGATGCACTTATATAGCCAAACTGGAAGCAAAGCTCTCTTCACCAAAGACTGGCCTACACAGTCAAGAGGAGAAGGTAAACACTTGCACCGCACCACACTCATCACATAGTCCCTCAAAACCTACACCACCAAAACACACACACCTACATTTGCGGAGGCTCTCAGTACAAATCTGCCCAAACAACAGAGACCTCCAAAGCAGAAATGCAAGCAACCTCCCCCCCCCAACACAACCCAAATGACACATAGCCCACATACTCAGTGTGCCACTCAACTACAGCCCATAAAGCATAACGTACCCAACACTCTAGTCATAGGTGACTCTGTAGTCAGGCACATTGATGTTCCACTCACCAGGCTAAACAAGGAAAAGGTTACTGTCAGCTGCCTGTCAGGTGCCAGGATCCACCACATAACGCACGCACTCAGGTCACTCCACAACAAGTACAAATATGACTGTCTCATTGTCCACGTTGGTGTGAATGACCTGAGATGTACCTCCCTGGACTACATGAAAAGAGACGTGGAGGAGCTCTCCGATGTTGTAGACCAGGCCGGTATGACCCTAGCCCTGAGTAGCATCCTGCCATCACCCAGAATGACACCACAGTACAAGGACAAAATGATTGACTTTAACAATTGGCTAAGCTTCTGGTGTCATTCTAAGGGAATCCAGTATCTGTCTGCCTGGGATGACATGATCGACAGACCACGCTGCTTTGCCAGAGATGGCCTGCACCTGTCGCCCTTGGGATTCCGGATACTGGCAAAGGCTCTTGCCACCCCTATAGTGCCTTTTTTAGGCAAGGTTCAAATGACAAATTCACCACCATTAACAGGTACAAGCAAGCAAAATCTGAGGGTAATGCTACTCAGTGCTAAAAGTCTAAACCTCAAAATGCACTCACTCGAGGCACTCCTTAAAATGGAGAACATTGACATCTGTGCAGTGACAGAGACCTGGTTCAAAGCTCCAGAGAGCACCCCTGCATTACCAGGCTATAATTCATACCACACCTTTCGGCCACCAAACCCGGACCGAAACACTAAAGGTGGAGGCGTGTCCATATTCATTAAGGATATCCTCACCTCCAAGCTAGTTGCTCAGCATAATGCATCCGAGATTATCCAAGTTCAACTAACTCTGGGCAAAACCGCAATCCAGATTGTAGCTTGCTACAGACCCCCCACCATGCCCCAGGATTCCCACTCCTCTTTTCTTGATACACTGGAAAATATTAAGGTACAACCCAACACTCTAATAATGGACGATTTCAACTACCCCACCATTAACTGGGAAAACTACTCATGTACCAACTCTTTTGCTCAGCGTTTTCTGGAAATCATCAATTCCAACACTTTGGATTAACTTATCCACACCCCCACCAGGGGCAGCAATATCCTAGACCTGGTCATCACTAACATGGGTGGCCGGTGTTCCACACTAGAGGTCAGCTCCTTGTTGGTCAGATCCGACCACAAGCTAATCACCCTAGACAATCAGCATCCCGCTCCCACCCCCCATTAGGAAAACAACCGTAAATAATTTCTCCAAAGCCAACTTCACGCTTCTTAAGACAGAAGTGGCAAACTTCACGACATCCATGCAGATGGACATGGTACGACTGCTGAATCCTACACAAATGCACTTTATAAGCACTTACACGAGGGCATGGATTGTGCTATCCCTAACAGAACCAAGATGATATCCAACAAAAAGCGGAAGCCAATCTGGTGGTCTTCTGCCATAAACAAACTCTACAACAGAAGAAAGAAACTGTTGCAAAAAAAGAGTAAAATCCCACGATTGGAGGAACTCCCTGGTCAGCCTCTGTAAGAAGCTGAGATCCCTCATAAAATCCTCCAAAGCTAGTTATGAAAACAAAATTGCCACTGATTCTAAAGACAACCACAAAGCATTCTATAGCTATGTCAACAATCTCAATGGCAACACTCAGATCTGCTCTGAGTTACAGCACAATGACACTAAATATACAGAACCAACTGATATTGCCAACATCCTGACAGATAGGTTCAGTGCTAACTTTACCCCCCTCTCACCCCCTAAAGGGCCCATCTTTATACCGGAAGAATGCAAAGATCCTGTAATCGCGACTGCACAGGTAAAAACTTCACTCTCCAAAGCCAAGAACACAGCATTCATGGGTCCTGACAACATCCCAGGCTGCCTTCTACATGAACTACAAAATGAACTGGCACCCCACCTAAGTACCATGTTCAATCATAGCCTCACTTCAGGCTTTGTGCCCATTGAATGGCGCACTGCAACAGTTATCCCACTCCACAAAGGGAGGGGGCCACAACAGACCCCGGGAACTACCGCCGCATTAGCCTGACGAGCCTCGTCTGCAAGGCCATGGAACGTATCATCATGGTACTCATAAACAAAGTCATTGGAGATCTCCAAACTGTGGACCCCACACAGTTTGGGTTTGTAAAAGGCAGATCATGTCTCCTAAACCTGATAGACTTCTTTGAAGTAGTCACCAAAGCCATAGATGAGGGTAAGGTGGTTCACACAGCCTATCTAGATCTCGCCAAGGCATTCGACACCATCCCCCACTGTGGAATTATAGATAAACTCACTAAACTAGGTATAAATCCCTATGTCACAAGATGGGTTGCCAACTGGCTTACTGACAGAACCCACACCGTGAAAGTAGCAGACTCCAAATCAGACTTCAGACCAGTGACAAGTGGGAGTACCATAGGGTTCAGTCCTGGGTCCACTCCTGTTTGGTATCTACTTTTCTGAAGTACAGGCTAACATAGAAGGTCTTTGGCTAACTAAATTCACAGATGACTGCAAACTAGGAGCCATAATTGAAACTCCTAACGATGTGGACATCCTACAAAAGGGCCTCACTGAGACAGATGCTCTTACTGACAGAACCCACACCATGAAAGTAGCAAACTCCAAATCAGACTTCAGACCAGTGACAAGTGGGAGTATCATAGGGTTCAGTCCTGGGTCCACTCCTGTTTGGTATCTACTTCTCTGAAGTACAGGCTAACACAGAAGGTCTTTGGCTAACTAAATTCGCATATGACTACAAACTAGGAGCCATAATTGAAACTCCTAACGATGTGGACATCCTACAAAAGGGCCTCACTGAGACAGATGCCTGGTGTCAAAGACATGGTCTCAAGCTCAATGCCAAAAAGTGCATTGTCATCCCCTTTGGTAAAAACTCTGTACCCATGAACTACCACATAGGCGCTAGTCTACTTAACAGCGAAAGTGTGATGAGACCTTGGGACACAGGTGGACAGTAGTCTCTCCTTTGATAATCACATCACCAGAGTGGTCAGGAAATCCTTCTACGTGGCACACCTCATCCTGAAAGGTTTCTCATCCAGAAAAAAAGAGGTCATTGTTCCCCTCTACTCAACACTCATTAGACCCATTATAGAGTACAATGCCCCTTTTGGTATGTACCTCACAAGACATCTACAACAACTGGAAAGGCCGCAACAATACCTCACAAAGAGGATTACTGGCCTCAAACAGATGCCTTACGCAGACCATATCAAAAAACTCCAGCTTTACTCCGTCACATATCGCCTACTCAGAGGCGATCTCTGCCTAACATACAAAGCTATGTCAAACGCAGAGCTGTTGGACATGCTCCACTTAAAGAAATCCCAATCCCTCCGAGCTACACGCTCTAGGGACCTAAACCTTGTCACTACAATAAACAAAACATGTTGGAGGGATAGATTCGTGTCCCAGAGACTTCCCATACTCTGGAACAGACTACCTATCTTTGTCAAACAGAGTTCCTCATTAACACTATTCAAGAAAAATTTTGATGATTAGTTGGGTAATTGGAAATTCACCCCGGGGATCACTTCTGTGGTTCTGCTTGACCGGGGCACAGGGAAATAATTTTCTTGGGTGGCGAAAGCCAGGGTACCTTTTTGGCTAGGCTTGTATAGGCCCTAGGGCCAGTAGCCTAGTACCTACCTATGAATTATTGCCCACCACTTCTCCACTGGTTGCTAAAAAATAAGCTTCACATGTATAAAACAAAAGGGAATAAATACAGTTGCACTGCTTCTGTCTTAATGTTCATATCAACAAACAGCAGCTTCCAGTTTTACAGTTTTGGCATTATCTTTTGTTTAGTCTTTTCCCACTTGTCCTTTGCTGCCATAGCAGAAGCCTTTTTAATCCGTACTCCTTAATACTTCATTTTATTGTGTCCCCATAAATATGGGTATTGATGAACCATTTTGTGTGTGGGTGCATAATTTACAGCTGTGTCTTCCATACCAAACATTTTTGTAAATTTCTTCAGAAATCTATCCTCTTCTGTTATATTTTCCTTTCTAAGTCCCCCAATACATCCTCAGTATTGCAAATTGAGTTGCAGTCCGTACCTATAAGCAGTATTCCCTACTGAAAGCTCATTATTTCTCTCAAAATATTCTTAAGGTCCATAGTAGCATTTTCAGTGGAATATAAAGGCATGCCAACATAATCCTCCTTCCTTGCCAGTATCCCCTTGCTTCCACAAATCTGCCATTATTATCCTTTTCTTTCCTTTGGTAACTTTTCAAGCCCCTCTAGCAATCAGTATTATTTTTCCATTTTTACTTTGTACATGATATTTTGCTGAATGTCCATCCTAAGGTCCTTACTTTGTGAAATTCACATGTTCATTTCTTTCTAAATTTGACTCCTACTACATTGCTATTTGCACTCAACATTTCTTTATATAAATTTGTATTCTTTCTTTTTGTCTATACCTGTTAAGGCCATTTACATTCTAAGATAATATGGATGGTGCGGCCATTGTGATAAAAGGCTATTGATGTTCTTCGTGTTTCACTGTTGCAGTCATTACATTTGGGTTATCTGCTTGCAGGTAGTCCTCAGTCGGCCTGATTAACAAGTTTTGGGTCCTGCTTCGGTTGCTGTCCCTTCGTCCATGACGTCACGGGTATAAAACATGCAGCCGATGCCATTACATCAGTTTTTCTTGCTGTGTGGTGCCCGAAGTAGAAGCGGTTCGCAAGTGCCGGTCGGCCGACTCCTGAAATTTTAGTTTTCGAGTTTCAGAACCAAAGTCTTCAACTAAAGCTAAGTACCCCAATGACGAAACTTTTTCTTGCTCCTTACCGATGTCAGTAAAAGTTAATTGCATTACTTGTGGAAAGCAAATACCTCATAAAGATTTTCATTCATACTGTATTCCTTGCCTAGGCCCTGACCACGACGTACCTTGCTGTCAGTTTTGTGCTTTATTTAATCAGCGCACTATCCGTTGTCGATATATTTTCACCTCTAAATATTTCGGTTCTCGGTTTAATTATCCAGAAATGTCATCGGTTAGCCATCCGACTACCAGGATTCCAAAAAATCACAAAGATAAAGACAGAGACAGGCTGCTGAGGTCCAAAACTGCCTACGACGCTTTTCCTAAGCCAGTCGCCGGTTAGCCGGTACTCAGTGAGTCGCTTTCACAGCCCCTGATACCCGCTACTTCTGATTCGCAGGCCTCTGCTGAGACCCATTCGGAGTCTGGTATGCCACGAGATGCTTCAACTATGGAACTCACGGATGTCTCTACCTTGGATGGGTCCGGAGCCGCTGTGCAGGCACCGGCTTCTGAGGGTGTATTCAGGCCTACAGAGTTGCATATTAAACCAACGCCTCCTTCTTTACTTAGGCTTAAATCTCGATCCATGCCTAATAAACCTTCTAAGAGGCCTAGGACTGAAGTTGATTATGAATCTTCTGATCAGGATTTTGTTTTTTTCTGATTCTTCTGATGATCTGGATTTGCCCTTATCTACTTATGAAGGTTCTGATGCAGAGGACTCCATTCCCTCTGCTTCCCCTCCTGAGGATTTTTCTTTTGGGGAAGCCTTACATACTCTAAGGGAGCATTTCCACTGGGAAAGCCAGGATTTTTCTGATTCAAAAAAGAGGCTTAGGGATTTCCTTCTCATACCTCAGCATAGGCCGTCAGCTATTCCTCCTTTACTAGACATTGTTGATGATGCTTTTTCGGAATCTAGTTTGGCCCCTGATTCCCTGCCTCCTGTTCCCAGTAAACCTGACATGTACTACAGTGTCCCTGAATCCTACAAGTTCCTTTTTAAAAATCCTATTGCAGATCCAGAGACTATTTCACAGGGGCCCAAGGGCATTAAGGCTTCTACTGCTAAAAATCCTACCCCTTCTGATAGAGACTCCAGGGCGTTGGATAGATGGGGTAAGAAGGTTTACACTTCTGCAACCTTGGCCATTAGGGCTTTAAACTGCCAGTTTCATATGTTAAAGTATCAGCAACATGACTGATTAAACAGAAAATGATGTTGATTCCTGACTGTGTGGAAAATAAAGAATTACAGGATTTAATGCATTCTGCTGAACAAGTTGGAAAACATATTTTGCAATGTGTTTTTGATTCATTAGAGGCCTCTTGCAGGGCTGCTGTTACTGGGTTTGTGCTCAGAAGGCATGCTTGGCTTAAGGAGCAATCTTTGCCTGATCATGTTAAAGCTAAATTGTTGGATGCTCCTTTAAATCAGGACCGCCTGTTTGGCAACAAGGCTGAGGAAGTTCTTAAAAAGATGGAAGATAAAGCTAAATCTATGCAAACTGTTAAAGATTTTTTACAAGTTCAGCCTCCTAGATTTAGTAGGCATTGGCCGTCTAAGAATTGGTCCTTTCCAGCCCCTTCCAGGTCTTCTCAAGCCAAACCCAGACACAACAAAACCCCCAGGTTTCAGTCCCAGGGGACACACAGAACTAAGCAGTGGGGGCCTCCACTTCCAAATCTGGGAATAATAAGACTCCCCCTATGGTAAACTGTCTCAATGACTTCCTTTTAAAATTTCCAAGCACTTATCAACTGACTGCCCCTTTGGGGGGAAAGTTTGCTCTTCATGCAAAGAATTTGGAACTCATTACCCAGGACAAATGGGTTTTAACTATAGTGTCCCAGGGATACAGATTTCACTTCCACACATTGCCAGCACTAAGTGGGTGGCCGTCTTACCCCCAAGTCAGTGGGCAGAGGCCCAAAAACAAGTACTTTCTCTCTTAAGCATGGGGGCTATTCAACTAGTACCAGAAGAGGAAAAGGGACAAGGTTTCTACTCGAGACTTTTCTTGGTACCCAGAAAAGACAATTCATGGTGTCCTATCCCGGACCTGTCTACTCTAAACACGTTTTTGGAGATTCCATAATTCAAGATGCTGACTCTTCACCAATTACTTCCTATGCTAGGTAAAGATGCCTGGTTGGCAACACTAGATTTAAAAGAAGCATACCTGCACATCCCAATCAGGGAATCTTGCAGAAGATACCTATGCTTCAAAGCAGGCTACACGCACAATCAGTTCTCTGCACTGCCCTTTGGCTTATCTACTGCGCCCAGATTATTCTCAAAGTGCGTAGTTCCAGTTATTGCGTTTTGCAGGCAAAGAAATATTCAAATATACCCATACCTGGACGATTGTCTAATTCAGGCAAAAAGCCAGGACATACTTTTGAATCATCTGGCCTTTGTACAAAAGATTCTAACTTGTCTGGGGTACACCTTAAACGAAAAGAAATCACACCTGGTACCCTGTCAACAAATTATATTCCTGGGAGTAAGCTTGAATACAACTTCCCAGATGGCTTACCTCACGCCAGAGAAACAAATTCATTTGACAGCCTACTTCAAACAAGTGGCCACAAAAACCCTGCTATCTGCAAGACAAATACTGCAAGCCTTGGGGTTCATGGCCTCCTGCATTCTTCTAATTCCATATGCATGACTGCATATGAGGAAACTACAGTAGTATCTAAAAAGCCTATGGTGTCAACATTCACAAGACCTGGAAACAATGATTCCTATCATACCTTGCCTATGCCTAGAGTTCCTTTTATGGGGACAGGTCTGCCACCAAAACCTTTCACACCACCCCCTGCTGCCCAAACCCTAACAACAGATGCATCAGACTATGCATGGGGGGTTCACCTGGCAGGGACGTGCATTCAGGGCAAATGGAACCCAAGTCAAATGCACCTGCATATCAATCAAAAAGAAATGTTAGCTGTACAGAATGCTCTGATATCCTTCAAGGACCACATTCTTCCAGGACAAATGATGGTAAAAACGGACAACACCACTGTTATGTGGTACATAAACAAGCAGGGTGATACACATTCTTACCCTCTCTGCAGACTAGCCATGGCATTGTGGAGCACAGCCTTGAGCTACAAAGTGAACCTACAAGCTCAATTACTGCCAGGAAATTAAATACACTGGCAGATGAACTAAGCAGAAACCTCATTTACCCACATGAGTGGAAACTGGAAACAAGGATTTTCAACATGTTGACAAGCAAATGGGGGAGCCCAAATATAGACCTGTTTAACTCTCCCCAGAACTACCAATTGGACAAATTTTGAACAAGGACTCCCCACAAACAAGCCTGGAAAGTGGATGCTCTGTCCTTCAGCTGGAAAAACCTATCAGTCTATGCCTTCCCCCCTCTGCTCTCCAAAGTACTACTAAAAATCAAACAGGACAAACCAAGGATGATTTTGATTGCTCCAGACTGGCCTCGCCAACACTGGTACCCCCTCCTGGGCAGTGTGTCATGATTATCCCCATGGCATCTGCCTCAGACTCCTTCCCTGCAGTCTCAGCAGGAGAACCGGATTCTGCACCCTCAGCTTCTAACACTGAACCTTGCAGCCTGGCTAATTACTTAATCTCTCCTTTACCATCCTTCAGCAAACCTGTGATGGATATCATTTTAAAGGCAAGGAGGCCTAGTGCTAGAAAATCTTATGCTGAAAAGTGGAAAAGATTCTGTGCCTGGAACCAGTCTCAAGGGATGAGTACAGCAGCGCCCAATTTACCACAGATTTTACAATACTTAACTGAGATGCTTCACAAGGGCCTGTCTTTTTCCTCCATTAAAATCCACACCTCAGCCGTTTCAGCTCATTATAACACAGAACCTCCCCTCTTCTCTCATCCACTGCTCAAGCAGTTCCTCAGGGGGGGCAAAAATTTGATACCACCCAGGAGTACTCCAACCCCAGCCTGGGACCTTAACTTTGTTTGTGAGAAACTCACTCTACCTCCTTTCGAGCCAGCTGCTACTGCAGACTTAAAATTTCTTTCTTGGAAAACAGCTTTCCTTTTAGCAGTGACTTCAGCTAGAAGGGTATCTGAATTACAAGCCCTTATGGCAGTGGAGCCTTTCATCATTTTTCATGCGGACAGGGTGTCCCTCATAACCAATCCATCCTTCATGCCCAAGGTGTTATCCAGTGTGGCTCTTAATCAGTCCATTCATTTGCCAGCCTTCTTTCCCAGTCCCCAGAATAAAGGGGAACGGATACTGCATTCCTTAGATGTGCACAGACAACGTAGATTCTACTTGGACAGGACTAAACCTCAAAGGAAATCTGAACAACTGCTGGTGGCCTTTGCTGCAGGGGCTGAGGGGAAGGCTATTTCAAAGCAAACCATTTCTAAATGGATAAGCCATTGCATTCTTTTCTGCTATAAGCACCATGGAAAACCTATCCCCCAGGGGATCAGTCCTCACTCCACCAGGACAGCATCTACCTCTACAGCCTTTCTCAGAGGCATCCCTACCAGGGACATTCTAGAAGCTGCTACCTGGAGTTCTATACATACTTTCACCAAGCATTATCATTTGCCAATTTTCTATAAATCCAGAGCTGGCTTTGCCACTTCAGTCTTGCAGGGCCTTATAGCTGGCCCTAATGCTATCTAAATTCCTCCTCCCAACCATAGCTTTGGGAATTTACCCAAATGTAATGACTGCAACAGTGAAACATGAAGAACATAGTACAGTTGTGTACACTTACCATAAATGTAGATGTTTGAGTGTATTCACTGTTGTAGTCCTGGTTACCCTCCCTCCAGCCCCCTAACTTCTTTTGGCTATACCTCTACTTTCCTTTATTATGCTTAAAAGCCTTTTTGGTGTATTTGCTTTTTTGTTGGAGGTATATATTTGTGCTTTTATATTTAATTGCTTCCCATTAGGAGGGCACCTGACATCTGGGGCAAGAAAAACTGATGTAATGTCGTTGGCTGCATGTTTTATACCCCTGATGACCTGAAGTCATGGAAGAAGGGACAGCAACCGACGCAGGACCCAAGACTTTGTTAATCAGGCCAACTGAGGGCTACCTGCAAGCAGATAACCCAAATGTAATGACCGCAACAGTGAATACACTCGGAACATCTACATTTATTGTAAGTGTACCACCTATTATACATGACATTTTTAATGTATATTTCCAGTTTTGTCGTAAATGCACATACTAATGTTTGGCAGGCTTATCTTTTATACAGCTGTTTCTTCTCATCTGCATTTAAGCCTATGTCACATTTTCAAGACTTTTTTGTTTTAATGAAAACCCTCAAACAAAATAACTAAATATATTTTAGAACAACCCCATCCCTTCTAACTTTGAACAAACACTCAAAACTATGTACATATTCAGAAAATGAAGTTTAACCCTCCAGATGGAACAATTACCCCAAATTGAAAGCTGCACCCACAGGCATTACATTACCTAAAATTATGGTTAGCCATGCTAAAGCACATTTTACAGGCTTTCTTCCCACTTTTCCTAATTGCTGTCTGTTCTTTTTATATTTGTTTCTCTTCTGGATGTGGAAAATCAGCTTTTATGCTTTCAATGATAACTTCTAATCTTAATAAAAAGTGCACTTGCTATCTTTAAATAAAACTAAATTATACACTGTTCTATTAAACACTTTAATACTGCTAAGGAAACTGCTATTTCCTGTTCAGTTTCCATAATTGCAGACTGCTTGCCATTATACTAAGTTTTGCATTTCCCTCAGCAAAAAAAAAACAGCTAATATCTCTGTAGGTACATGAAGGAATCTTTGTAAATTTCACTTAGAACATAATGTACAACTCCCACTGAGAACATTTGACAATGGAAAAACAAGGTAGTATCTTTGCAGATGCTAAAAACGTATCATTTTGTCTTATTTTTCAGTCCTCCTTACTTACAATAGCCCTTGTTTATGACTTAAGCCAAGAGTACTAATCTAGACTTCAGGTCATTATAAAACTTAGATAAATTATCTTAATTGTACATATAGTATACTATTTGTGCACTTTTACACCCTAGCAGCCCAAAATCACAACATATTAACTTATACTTGCTTTGTCCAGCCTTTCTTCTCTTGTTATACTAAAAAAGTACTTGTTTATTTTAATGTTTAATACACACACCAGTCCCTGAAAATACCCCATTGCATTTAAAATATCCCTGACTACACACTACAAAACTGCTGTACTGTCTGACCTGCAGTTTATATCTTGAATTTTTTTATACAAATACTAACAAAAATGTTTTACTTGTTTTCCTTTTAGTATCTTTTTAAGTGTTAATGACATAAACTAGGGTATATGCTTTGAAATCCACACACGTTTAACAATGTCAGCAAAAGTCCAGTCTTTCTCTGCACTTGTTTTGCAAAGTCGTATTTCATAAATGTAATTGATGGTTTATAATCTATTAATTCACTAATTTCAGTGTCGCTGATATTCTTCCAGTTCATTACCATCTCTGATTCAAGTCCATAGTACTCCTGATTATTCCAGTCTGTTTTTTTCTGTCCCTTGTGCATATTTCGTTTAGAACATTGGAAAAGGTTTTACTGGCAAAGTCTCTATGATTTTTATTGTCAGATGAATGAGAGTCCTTGTCTGTTTGCTGGCTCACTTTTTGTTGGACAGACTTTTTTTATTTCTTCTTTAGCCTATTCTGCATCCAAAAATGCCTTTGATCCACCAGAAAAAAAAATATTCTGAAGACAGCTGGATACAGTAGCATGAATCTCATAGCTACTTGTCCACATTCATTGATTGCTGTGATAAATTTGCTTCTCTTTTGCCTGGTGCACAGTGAATAGTCACTTTTCACACAAGCTCTGCTGTTTCCAGTTCTTAATACCCTAACTTTCCCTTCTGTCACAGTTTTATTAAGATCAACCTTTTTTGCTGGTATGATTGCATCTTTATTAGCTGCTTTCTCATGGCCAGGTTAGAGCATACACTCAATATGCCCTTTTGGTTAACAAATTCTGCTGTGTAATACCAGTCCAGTTGTTTATTTGTGCTTTCATAAAATTAATACAGTCTGTTTCTTCCAGTTTCTGTGGCACAAAAGAAAATATCAAGTTTTCCCTAGTCTGCCTTGTCTTCTTTGGATAGCCTCTTATTCAGGCAGCCTTTTATTAGTTTCAGCCTCTGAATTTTGCAGTTTTATCAGTTCATCTGAATAGCTAGTTAAAACTTCTATTTTTCCAGCCTTTTATTTGAGTTGCTACATTCTTTCCGTGTTTTATTTAATTATCTCTTCCCCTGCAAATACTTAATTACTCCGACAATCGCAAATTCAAATTACTCCTAAAAGAACATCGTACTAATCCCTAGCTATGCTCCTGCACTCACTCAGGATAACCCCACTTACCTGACTGACCCTCATACTATCATACTAACATCACATACGTCCCATTCTTACACTGCACCGCTGTTGCTCTAACTCTCATGTGATATCTCACCAGTACTTCCTAAAAGTAATAAAAAAGGCATTTATTATCTTCTTATATTTTTCTAATCATGTATGTAACTTGCTTATCTTTGTATATTTTCTAGGCTCATTGATAAATGTATATTTTCTATGCTCACTGAAAATGTGTTTTCCACTGTCATGTATGTTACTATGTTTTTGTCTAATACTTGTATTGGAGCTTTTCTCCCCAGATCTCCACTTAAAATGGGTCCCTGGCCCAGTCAGATACTACCCGGTAAACAAATGTAAATGAATCAATAAATCTCTGAGAACATTTATTGTTTTTCTCTAAATTACTCGAAAAAGTCTCTTGTACCAGAGCTGAAGCTTGAACTGTTTTTCTACTGAACACCTGCAGTATTATTCCCAGCCAGTCTTTTCTGTTCACCTTTTCTGGTTGATTTTCTTTCAGGTTCTGTAAATTTATTCTTTGCTGATATCCAGGCAGCGTATTTACTTGCAAGTACCAGGCTGACAATATCACTGGCTCTTAATTTTCAGTTTTTCTTTTCACACTGGGATAGCTGAAATTAAGTTGCTAATCACTGTACAGCTCTCTTGGAAATCCCTAAGAATGTAGCTCTTGAAGATATTATTGCAACAATTACTTGGGCTTTCTTTTATATGTTTTTAGGGTACTTAAGCAAGCAATATGTAATGTCTATGTCTACATTTTCCTTTGGAGATTCCCTTATATAAAATATGTTATAATGTAGACCACCCTGGAACACTAACTTTGGATTCTGTCCTAACTGTTACAAGCATTATGCCTCATCTTACAGTATTTACCATGACAGAAGGTCTGGAAGAGCAGGTCTATCCTGAGTAGTATATCTGCCCAACTTCCCCTTCCTCAGTGAAGGTTTTGTATGTCTTTATTTTTCAGCTTCATGTAACTGACCCCAGATCTGGAGAAGCTAAAAATTATGATACATTTTGGGGTGGAGGAGGGTTCTTCCCATCCTGGGAATGTTTTTTGGGCTGAGTTGTGCTAGTGCCTGTGGACTTGGTCCTTATTGTTGATTTGGATGGATCTGGTGATGTATATCTGTCACGGTGTCGATTACATAACTTTGATATCTTCCAAATGATTGTGACCTCCTCTCTGCTTCCCCCAAAAGAAGCCGTCTCAGTGGCATCCTCCTGCATGGCAGGAAACTGGAAAGATCCACAGGTAAATGAGTTTAACAAACAGTACATCAGTAGTATGCATTTGAGTGTGTCCAGAAGTCACAGATGTAGCTCTTTTCACTTCAAATACTCTAAGCCTTACAGTTAATAGATCAATTATCATTGAAAAACAATATAGTTTGTTCCATTCTTTTAAAAGTATCATGGGTTTTTACAGCACACTGTTTGTTCCAAAGGGCAATGCCTTAAGATCTGTCGTAGATCACATAATTTCAGAAAAAAACTGCATCATTAGAAAAATCATTCAGAGTGATGCTTCTGAAGACCCTTTTTTTACATAGAACAGATATAGTAGCTCTAGATGTGGAAGATTTCTCTTCACATTGCAGCAATGATGTCTCACAGAAAAGTTACAGGCAGAGTATTTAGTATGTGTTTAGCTTCTGTGTTTGCTTATCTTCTTCTTCTTTTTTCGGCTGTTCCCGTTAGGGGTCGCCACAGCAGATCACCTGTTTCCATTTCTTCCTGTCCTCTGCATCTTGCTCTGTCACACCAACCACCTGCATGTCCTCTCTCACCACATCCGTAAACCTTATCTTAGGCCTTCCTCTTTTCCTGTTACCTGGCAACTTCATCCTTAGCATCTTTTTCCCAATATACTCAGCATCCCTCCTCAGCACATGTCCAAACCAACGTGTCGTGCTCTCTGGCTTTGTCTCCAAACCTTCCAACCTGGGATGACCCTCTAATATACTTATTTCTAATCCTGTCCACCCTCGTCACACCCAGTGCAAATCTTAACATCTTTAATTCTACCACATCCAGCTCAAACTCCTGCTTTTTTGTCAATGCCACTGTCACCAACCCATATAACATAGCTGGTCTCACTACCCTCTTGTAGACCTTCCTTTCACTCTTACAGGTACTGCCTGTCACAAATCACTCCTGACACTCTTCTCCACCCACTCCATCCTGCCTGTACTCTCTTCTTCACCTCTCTTCCACACTCACCGTTACTCTGAACTATTGACCCCAAGTATTTAAACTCATCTACCTTCGCCACCTCTGCTCCTTGCATCCTCACCATTCCTCTATCCTCCCTCTCATTCACACACATATATTCTGTCTTAGTCCTGCTGACCTTCATTCGTCTTCTCTCTAGAGCATATCTCCATCTCTCCAGGGTCTCCTCCACCTGTTCCCTACTCTCACTACAAATCACAATGTCATCTGCAAACATCATAGTTCACGGGGACTCCTGTCTGATCTCGTCTGTCAACCTGTCCATCACCATTGCAAATAAGAAAGGGCTCAGAGCTGATCCTTGATGTAACCCCACTTCCACCTTAAACACATCTATCACTCCCACCGCAGACCTCACCGCTGTCACACTACCCTCGTACATATCCTGTGCCACTCTTACATACTTTTCTGACACTCCTGACTTCCTCATACAATACCACAACTCCTCTCTAGGCACCCTGTCATATGCTTTCTCTAAGTCTACAAAAACATAATGCAACTCCTTCTGACATTCTCTGTACTTCTCCATCAACACTCTCAGAGCAAAGATCGCATCTGTAGTGCTCTTTCCTGGCATGAAACCATACTGCTGATCACTAATCATCACGTCCTTTCTTAACCTTGCTTCCACTATCTTTCCCATATCTCAGAAAGCAAAATATAATTTTGTGTAAGCTAGATGATTGTTTAACTGCAAAGTCAAAGGAATTGTTAACATAGCATATTCATCAAAATGGTTGGCTTGTATTCTGTGAGAGTAGCAATAAATTACAAAAACATCATCCACAACTTGGTCATCAAAAGTAACTTTTTGGGGCAGTCATAGGTTCAGTACTTACAAAGGTTGTGACGCAGCTCTCTCAACCACAAACAATTACAGCAAGAGAGTTTCTGAGAGCTCTGGGGTACACATGTTCTTGAATTTCCCTGGGTCTTCCTGTAAAGCTAAATGCGATTGGTATATTAACATCTTAGAACTCAAACCAATCAACAGATCCAGTGGACATGCTGACTTTTTTTTCAGTATGTGATTAAATAATTCCTGTGGTGCACAGATATAGCAAACTTGTCCAAAGGAAAGATTTGATTTCCTCTGACAACAGGGTGGCATCTCACTGCAGAATCTTTGTATTGTACAAAGCAGCTAACAAGGCGTTAACAGGCTTTCAAGATGGTTTTAAAGTAAGACATCTTTAGATTAGTACAGACTACAGTACTGTGGTACATAAAGAAAGAGGGGCCAGATCTTTCCTATAGTGCAGCTAGAAAGTCCAGGTAAGGAACTAGGCCTTGAAATGCAACCTTCAGTTCTCACCCGTTCATGTTCCAGGTTTACAGACTCAGTTTCATAGTTTAGTACTAGGCTATCTACCCTGGGGCATTTATAAGCCTAGCCATAGTGATGTGGCTTTCGCCACCCCTTGTAATGGTACAAAAGTGTACAGAATAGATTTAGAATACTGTGCCTCTGTCTAGTAGTGACACAGTGAAGACCCCCTTACATAATAGAATTAGTTTACTGTGCCTCTGTCTAGTAGTGACACAGAGATGACCCCCGGGGTAAACCTACAATCTCCCATCCACTCGTCAAGATTTCTCTTGAAGAGAGTCAGTGAGGGGCTCTGTCTAACATGAACTGGGATTCTGTTCCAGAGTATGGGAAGCCTCTGAGTTATGAATCTGTCCCTACAGCATGTCCTATTCATATTTGTGCTGAGGTTTAAATCTTTTGCTCTCGTGGTTCTGATGGATTTGGATTTTTTGAGGTGGAGCATGTCCATCAATTCCTGATTGGACATGGCCTTGTACGTCAGGCACAAATCACCTCTGAGTAGGCGCGGTATGCTACTGAATAGAGCTGGAGTTTCTTTAGTCTGGCAGCATATGACATATGTTGGAGACCCTTGATCCTCTTGATGAGGTACTTTTGGGGTCTCTCCAGCTGTAGCAAGTGCCGGGTGAGGTACATACCAAATGGGGCATTGTACTCAATCATGGGCCTGATAAGGGTGGAGTACAGGGGTACAATGACCTCCTTTGATCTGGATGTGAATCCCTTCATGATAAGGTGGGCAAGGTAGAAAGTCTTTCTAACCACTTTGGCAACGTGGGTGTCAAATGAGAGGTCACTGTCGACTTGGGTCCCCAGGTCTCTGATTACTTTTTCTGTACTCAGTGGGTTACTGTCTATGTGATAATTTGCGGGTACTTTGTTTTTCCCAAAGGGGATGACTATACATTTTTTGGCATTTAGTTTAAGGCCATGACTCCGGCACCAGCTGTCCGTTTCAGTGAGGCCTTTCTGTAGGATGTATGTGTCAGCTGGTGTATCGACCATGGCGCCTAGTTTGCAGTCATCTGCGAACTTTGTCAGCCACAACCCTCCCATGTTTGCTTTCACATCTGAGAAATAAATGCCGAACAAGAGGGGTCCCAGGACAGAGCCCTGTGGGACACCACTTGTGACTGGCTTTGAGTCTGACATGGCTCCAGCAATTTTGACTTTATGGGTTCTATCCTTTAGCCAGTTTGCAACCCATCTTGTGACATATGGATTTACATTTAAGCTGTTGAGCTTATCTATGATGCCTGAGTGGGGTATTGTGTTGAAAGCTTTAGCCAAGTCCAGGTAGGCTGTATGGACTGCTTTGCCCTCGTCAATGGCTCTAGTGACTGTTTCGAAAAAGTCAACCAGGTTCAAAAGGCAGGATCTGCCCTTTATAAAGCCGAATTGGGTGGGATCAAGTGTCTGTAGGTCCCCAATGTCTCTGTTTATGAGTTCCATAATGATTCTTTCCATAGTTTTGTAGACCAGGCTGGTTAAGCTTATGGGGCGGTAGTTACCAGGGTCTGTAGAGGTGCCTCCTTTGTGGAGTGGGACCACTGTTGCTGTACACCAGTGTTCAGGTACATATCCTGTAGTAAGGCTAAGGTTAAATAGCATTTTTATGTGTGGGTTTAGCTCCTCTTGGAGTTCACGTAGCACGCAACCCGGGATACCGTCAGGTCCCATTGATGCTGTGTTTTTAGCTTTGATGAGGGCGGTTCTCACCTGGACATCTGAGATGACAGGGAGGTTACATTCAACTGGGATAAGTATTTCCTCTTTTGGGGGTGAGGGAGGAGAAATTTGCACTGAACCTGTCTGCCAGAATGTTGGCAATATCTGTGGGTTCAGTGTATTTTTTGTCATTGTGAACTAACTCTGAGCATATCTGAGGGTTTCCACCCAGGTTTCTAACATAGCAGAAGAAGGCCTTGTGGTTATCTTTAGTGTCCATAGCGATTTTTCTCTCAAAGTTGGCCTTGGATGTTTTTATGAGAGAACATAGCTTTCTACTAGTGCTGATCAGAGATGCCTTCTCTTTATGGGAATTTGCTCTGACGTGCAGTAGCTTCCTTCTTTTGTTATACAATTTGTTTGTGGCTGGGATCCACCAGACAGGATGCCTGCACTTGGTGGAGAGGATCTTGGTTTTGTTTGGGATTGCATGATCCATGCATTCTTGGAGATGTCTGTAGAAAGCATTTGTGAAGGATTCAGCATTGTGGGATGTGGTTTCCACTGGCCCAGTGGGCTTAAAGGATACCATCTCAGTCTTAAGAAGTGTAAAATTGGCTTTTGGGAAGTTTTTCACTGTAGTCTTTTGTGTTGGGGGTGGAGGTGGGATATGTTATATCCAGGGTGATTAGTTTGTGGTCAGATCTCACTAGTGAGGGGTATACTTCCGGTGTGGAGCACTTTGTCCCCATGTTTGTGATGATCAGGTCTAGTATATTATCTCCCCTTGTGGGAGAGGTGACTAGCTTTTCCATTGCATTTGAATTTATGAATTCCAGGAACCTTTGGGCTAGGGTGTTAGGGCTAGAATAATGCACCCAGTCTATGTTAGGGTAGTTGAAGTCTCCCAATATGATGGTGCTTGGTGAGACATTCATATCCTCCAATGTCTTCAGGAAGGCTGAATGGGGTTCCTGAGATTGGAAGGGTGGTCTGTAACATGCTACCAGTTGTATAGCAGTTTTGCCTATGGTTAGTTGCACCTGGATGGTCTCTGATGCTTCATGTGTTGCCACTAACCTGGAGGTGTGGGTGTCCTTGATGAATATGGACACCCTCCCTTTTTGGTTTGGCCCGGTTTTGGGGCGGCATGATACGAGATATAGCCTGGTAGCGCTGGGGTGCTCTCAGGAGCCTTGAACCAGGTTTCAGTGACTGAACAGACATTGATGTTCTCCATACTGAGGAGTGCTTCGAGAGCCTGCATCTTGAGATTTAGACTTCTGGCATTGAGCAGCATTACCCTTAATTTTTTTCCATTTTTGTTTTCTAAGGAGCTGGGTTTGTCTTTTGAGCCTTGCCTAAAAGGCACTATGGGGTGGCAAGAGCCTTAGCCAATATCCGAAGCCCAGTGGTGACAGATGCAAGCCGTCCCTTGAGCAGCGTGGCTTGTCCAGCATGTCATCCCAAGCAGGCAGACATTGGATCCCCCTAGAATGACACCAGCAATTGAGCCAATTATTAAAGCTGATCATCTTGTCTTTGTATTGTGGCATCATTCTTGGTGAGGGCAAGATGCTGCTCAGGGTCAGGGTCATACCAGCCTGGGCTACATAATCAGAGAGCTCCTCTATGTCTCTTTTCATGTAGTCCATGGAGGTATGTCTCAGGTCATTCACGCCGGCATGGACAATGGCGGAGTCATATTTGTACTTGCTTTGGAGTGACCTGAGTGCGTGTGTTATGTGGCGGATCCTAGCTCCCAATAGGCAGCTCACCGTTACCCTCTCCTTGTTCAGACTGATAAGCAGAACGTCAGTGTGTCTGACTATAGAGTCACCTATTACTAGTGTATCAGGCATAGTGTTTGGCCTTAAGGGCTGTGATTGTTTGACACACTGATTTATTGAAGTATGTGTTGTGTTTTGAGGTGGTGGATTTTTGGGTGTCTGCTTTGGCAGCCTCTATTGTTTTGGTAAGTTCTTTGTTAGAGCCTCCGAGTATGTCTTTGTGTTATTATGTGTTTGGTTTGCAGTTGTGGTAGGTCTATGTGGGACTGGGTTTGCTGTGTGTGTGGTTACCTTCTCCTCCTGTCTGGTCTTGCCAGTCCTGAGTTGAGAGAGTTCATCCTCCAGTTTGGCTATACAGTTGCATCTCTCACATATATTTGTGTTTGTTGGGAGGAGGAGAGGGTTGTCTGTGTACATGAGACAATTGTAGCATTGTCTCAAGATTCCCAGATTAACCAGCTGAACCAGAGAGGATGCTAGTAATCTACCACTCGACATGCTAGAATATTACAAGGCAGTGCTGTGCCTTTAAGGGAAGTGGGTACTCACAGGGGTGGTAGGTGGATGTAGTGCTTTCTTTAGTTTGAGAGTGCTTACTTAGAAGAGAGGTTTTGAGAACAAGTGCTAGGCTTATAATAAAGCGAGTAGACTGAATATTATAAGAGTAGAGCTTTCTTAAGGGAAAATTTGAACAGCAGACTTGGCGGAGCCAGAAAAAGTTTAACCGGCGCTGCGCTATGTGCTGTCAGCAAAGCAGCAACGCGGATTTTAAACAGGGAACTTTAAAAAGAGCTAGAAATGGTCCAAAACAACCAATTACTACACGCTCTTGTGCTGAGGTCACTCCTTCAGGGACAGATAGGCTGCTCAAGGCTCCCCACTCCCACTGGTGAGCAAAGAAACTTCCTTCTATCCAAGTAAGGCAATGGACAACACAGGAACTACACCACAGCCCAGAATACAGCAAAGCCTGTGTACTGGTCTAAAGTAGTCGAGGAGAGGTGGGAAAACAAGGATATATTTTTTTTTCTTTTTGTTTTTGAGATAGAAAGCACACAGAAATGCATTAAACAGTAATAAATCAGTTACACAGGCTAGCCCACTTTAGTGGGCAGCCTCAACAGTTAAATTTAACAAACAAACAAACAAACTTTCGACCAAATGTAACTTTAAGTGCAGATAATATATAATGCAACAAACAGCTAAAAAACAGTTTAAGCTTGTTTAAAGTAAGCAAGAGAAGGTATTTTAGGTAAAAAAACAGCAAAAAATACTTAAATCAGGAAAGTAGTCGCTTTTCTCATTTTTCTCCTGCTAGGACCACTCTGCAGGACCACGAGGAGCTGTTTCTGAGTAGTATAGCCAGAAAAAAAAATGCTCAGAGATGGATTTTAAACAGGGAACTTCAAAAGAGCTAGAAATGGTCCAAAACAACCAATTACTACAAACTCTTGAGGTCACTCCTTCAGGGACAGATAGGCTGCTCAAGGCTCCCCACTCCCACTGGTGAGCAAAGAAACTTCCTTCTATCCAAGTAAGGCAATGGACAACACAGGAACTACACCATAGCCCAGAATACAGCAAAGCCTGTATACTGGTCTAAACTAGTCGAGGAGAGGCGGGAAAACAAGGATATTTTTTTTGTTTTTTTTGTTTTTGAGATAGAAAGCACACAGAAATCCAGTTAATAGATGGTTTAAGCAGAAAAATAATTCCAACCCAGGAAATAGAAACTACACCCTACATATATTTCAGGGTGTTATATAGATGTGCGGTCTCCCAGAAATAGGTGTGTTTTTGTGGTACAACCCAAGAAATTATTTAAAAAACTTCTTAAACATCTTTATTGAATTGTCACATTTTAATCTGTAACATGAGATTGCATACATTAACAGAAAAGAAACAGTGATCACAGTTTCCATTGTTACTGCCATGTAATATATACACATGCATGATTTTATTGTAAAACATTTTCATTCACTCCATTATCTAAGGTGCTCATCTCCTGCCATCGTTTAACTTCACTCCTGTCCTAACTTTATTCTGGATTTAGTCTTTCCACAAATTTCATTTATTTCTGTAAATTTTACTCGTTCCCTTTTCTGAAGATCCCACCTCCAGTTATCTTATCTCTTTAACAATAGTCAGAGCTGCCTTTACATTGAGGGTAAATTTTGATTTCCACTTTCTAGTTATTGCTTTATTGGTATTTTATGTTTAAGCAATTCATATTTGATGAATTAGCTCATTAGAGTCATTTCCTTAATTACAACCACTTGTTCCCCAACATTTCTATCAAAGACCTCTGTAGGGATTTTTTAAAATCTACTAATTTCTTACATCCCCCCAAAGTTATTTCTTACTTCTCTTTTCCCCATCAGACCTCCAGCATTGGTTTTCTAATTGAGGAAAAATCCTCTGAATTCTGTTTGGGTATAACAATGCATATGGAGATATTTCCGTGCAAAAATCTTAAACCTTCTGGGCTTTTTTGCTTTCTTGGAAACCTTACAAATTTCTTCCCATTACATTTTTGTAAATGGCTTTTCTGTTCTCTTTTCCCAATCTTTTCTAACCTCCTGTGATTAATTGTTATAGTTATCATGCAGTATTTTACAAATTTGCTTGCTAATTGTCCCTTTTTAATAGCTGTTTCTATTGTAGACTCAAAACTCTACCAAAGCAGGTCTTTCACATAGCTAGCACTTTCACAGCCAGTTCCCTTTCTCTTTGCCTATGCTCTTTTAATCTCATCCAACCATTTTACTTTTCCTTTTGAATTATTTGCTCCTATTACATTTGTTCCTTTGCTAATTTCCTCCAGTAAAAACCAAACCCCCAGTTGCCCATTGTCTCTACCATTACTTACAGACATACCTACTGGTAAAATCTCCTTTCTCCGTTCCCACACTGTTATAGTTCTTAGAATACTTTCTGCTACTTTATGAATATAATATTCTGTTTTGTTATTTTCCTTAAGGCCTTGCAGTTAGAATCCTTGTCACTCTTTATCTCTTGAACCCAACTCCTCCATTTCAACATCACCCATTTCCACTTTAATTTATAACCATCTTTTTCAGTTATGTATATAATAGGTTCATAGGTCCATAGGAGGCTATTGGTCCGGAGGCTCTTATAAGCCTAGCCAAGAATTTCGCCCATGTTCTGTCAAAGTCAGCACCTGTTTCCCCTGTCCAGCAGGGACACAGGTGGGATCCCATGGGTTTATTTTCTGTTTCCCATCCAGTCGTCCAGGTTCCTCTTAAAATACTTAATTGTGTAGCTTTAGAGTACTCCTGAACCACTTTGTTCTTTGGATAGAATCAGCTTATCCACTGTCTTCTTGCTCTTTTCTCCTCTCAAATAAATTATTTCAAGTCTTTATTATCAACAGCAATAACTGCTCTGGTTGATTATACTATGCCTGACCTGATTATAAGAAGGGGTAGTAAAAACATTTTCACTCCTGTTACCTTGTCTTCATAATCAGGACCTTCCACTTTCTCACTTTTTGTATAATCCATTGTGTGGTTTCTTCCTTCATATTCTTAGTTGCCATTGTAATCCATAGACTTGGTTCATTTTATCATGTCTCTGTAAGTGTCTGCATTTCTGAACCAGTTTGTATATGGGTAGATAATTTACAACTGTAGATCAGTGTGTCTGTATGTATATTTAAGAAGCTATCCAAGGGCTTGCACAGGTATATAAATACTGAGCACGTGCGAGCCTGCCATTTTGTAGTAATCTGTTGAGATGTAAGCATGTATGTATGTAAGGTCTGTCTGTTAACCAGTTCATTTGTATTGTATGATGCTGCTATCCATCCTGATGTGTTTCTGTGTGTTAAACCATCTAAACGAAATACCCCGCCTGCTTGTCATCTATGTTAGAGAAGGACGAGCGAGATCTATAGCCTTTATTTTATGTTGTATCCCCAAAGGACAAGAAACTTTCTCTGAATGTTCCACAACAGCAAAAGATCTTTTTTAGATTTAACAAGTACAAAATAAAACTCATTTTCTTGAGTACCATGTTGTTTATATCCTTCAGTTTCTGAAGACCTTATTTTGTTTGCCAGTCGGTCTAAATACAAAGCAAATAGTTGGGAAAGAGGGTGTCCTTGTCAAAGGGGAACCTTCCCTTATTAATTCTCGTCTCTGACCCTCATATCCTCCTTATCCTTAATAACCATGTTTTTCTGACAGGGAATGCAAATGCTTCCATTTCCCTACTCATAAAGTCACAGCTGATTCTACTGGTGCTTTCTGTGTATCATAACCCACCAATAACAGTGCCTTTGGATCACCTGTTTTCTAATAATATTGTCAAATGTTTGCCTGCACTCATTAAACACACATTGATCCATATCTGTCAACTTTAGTAACACCATTGCCATTGTCTTAGCTAGTATAGACAAAAAATATATAATTGTTGTTTAAAATTGAAATGGGTCTATACAAAGTCATTTTTGAAGGATTTTTACCCATAGAGCTCAACACTGCCACCAGTCTTCCAGATCTTTATCACATTCTTCCCTTATAACTTCCATATTTCCATAGTAATAACATCTGTCCCTGGAGATTTTATTGTTTGATTATACATCAACATTTTTAATAATCTGAGTCTATCTTAGTAATTGCTGAGCCTTGTCTTCCTCTAACCTTGGCATAATTGAGGCTTCCATAAACATTTCCATTTGTGCCTTTTCTTGGTTTCCCATTTTTCTGCTTTATACAGATTTTCATAACATTTCCAGATTATCTCTGATACGTATATAGGATATCTTGTTTTTTGCCACAGGTTCCCTAAATTTGGCTACAGTTCTGTCTACATTCTGTTGCATATGTCATTGTTCTAAAAAGTTTTTGTGTGGAAGAGTCATTAACTAAAAATAATTGCTTAACAGCAACCTCACTAAACTCGTGCACATTATCCAAATGCTCCCATGTTTTCCCTGTAGCACTTTGCAGGTGATCCTTTTCTTGTTCTTTAACATTCCACTTCTTCTGAAGTACTTTAACCTTCGTCAGCCCTCCTAAATAATCCTTATTAATTCTCTCCCTTCTCTCTGACTGTGTTATTTCTGCCATGTTTTAAACTCTATTTTCATTTTATGTCACTCATTAACAGTTCTTTCTGAATTAACCTCTGCCTTCCCTGACAGCTGTCAGATCATATCCTCTACCCATTCCTTATTTTTTTTCTTTTTAACAGATAAGTAGGATGACTAGTGTCTCATTTTTGCATCATTACCCTGTATCTTTACCTTAGTTGTTATTGTTGCGAGATCTGTTGTAGTTATTAGGTGGGTCTCAAAGGTTTTAGTTAAATACGCATGCACCTGTGAAATTTCTAAAGAATTTAGCCCAGTTATTGTATTTTGGGGAATATTATGTAAATTCTGTCCAAGTTTCTGCTATTAAACTTGATTCTTTTGTACCAAGTATTCTCATGTCATTCTTCAGAAAACTATCCTCTTTTGTTATATCTTCCTTTCTAGCTCTCCAAGACACATCCTCACTTTTGCAAATCAGGTTCCAATCCCCACCCATGAATAATATTCACTGCTCACTGTATATTATTTCTCTCAATTTTTCAAGCTCCATAGTTGTAGTTTAAGGTAGAATGCAAATACAGGCCAATGTAATCCTTGTCACCTGTCATTAACCCCTTACTTCCACAAATCTAGTTACGTTTTCAGTCATTTCATTGTCCTTCGGAACATAAATGTCACAAAATGGGGTTTATGCTTTCGATTGTTCCCACCAGTTGAATACAATCAAACTTTCAGTCTTCTTCAGCCACTTCTTTTTCTAGGCCAACAATTCATGTCATTGGCCCTATTTTCCTTTTTAAATTTAAACTGGGTTATTCACCACTATACTTGCCTAACATCAAGCATACTGATAATATGTGCAAAATTAAATCCTTATCCGGTGTATTCTTCAAATTTCTGCTACTCTGATGTAACACCCATCCTAATCCCGGTCCCAATTTCACATCCGTCCCATCCCTAATCCAAACTCCAGCATCACACAATAAGCTTAAATTTATCTCTGTAAATATACATTGTCTTTGCAATAAATTGGCGGAGTTACATGCTTGGATTACCCTACACACCCCTGACATACTAGTAATCTCTGAAACCTGGCTCAAACCACACATTAAAGATTCCAAAGTACTTCCCCCTGGTTTCAGTATGTTCAGAGCTAACTAACTCAAAAGAAAAGCAGGTGGTGTAGCCATACACTATCCAAACTCCTCCTCTCTTACTCTTCATAGTCATCCTGTACCTTCCTTTGGCAAAGCTAAACTTATCTCTTATCTTAAATAATTATAACATTTTCTGTATTATTGCATTTTACATACCCCCAGGCAACAATCTATCAACTCTAGAAGGTATCCTATCTTGGGTCTCAACCAGTATTTCTCTAGAAACTATAATAGTGGGTGATGTCAACATCGATTGGCAGAAACTTAACTCCCAGTTCCCTACAAATAGTATTATCCTCTTTGGCTTTTCACAGTTCATAGCTCACCCAATCCATATCATCTCATCATACCAAACTGGCTCTGTTATCGATTGGATTTTGGTGTCCCACCCAAGTAACTTTATTCAGTCTGAAATACTACCAGATTCACTTAGCAATCACCACCCTACTTGTACAACCAGACTTGACACTCATCCTTGTAAACAACATACTTAAAAATGTATGCAATTTAACCCACTTTAGCCCTCTGACCTTTACAAATATATCAGATACTATTAGCTGGTTTTCCTTAAATACTTACCCTTTGATAAAGCAGTCAGGAAATTCAACTGTATGTTCCTAAACACTTTAAACAGGTGTGCTCCTCCCAGAAGGAAAAGAATCAAAAAATAATTTCTCTCCGTGGCTTTCTGTCAATACCAGATCCCTTATGTTAAACAGGGATAAAACCTGGACTTGCTACTGAAAGCAGAAGACACAAGAATATCTACAGCATTTCAGAGAATTGCGTAACCTACTACAGAAACAAATGAGCAAAGATAAAAAAAAATTCTACTCAAATCCACAAGATCAACACAAAACTTGCCCAAAAAAGTCTGGCAGTCAGTCAGTCAGTAAAATTTTACACCCTGGAATTAATTCTTCCCCACAACCCTTCAGTGACAGTACCTGTTCTGATACAGCATCTCAGTTTAACTCTTATTTCATCAATAGCATAGTTTTCATTACTAACAATTTCTCAGCTACACCTTCTAGCTGCCTCTCAGTTTTCCCTACAACCAGTCTATGCATCCTTTATTAATTCCCTATTGAGCAAACTCAAACCTTGATCCCCCTCTTCTGATAATCTTCCTAATAAATATGTAAAAATGGCAGCTTACTCAATAGCCTGCCCAGTTTCTATACTCATTAACAGATCTATTAAGGAAACACATGTCCTTTCCCTGTGGAAAAAGTTCTTCATCTTTCCTCTCCACAAAGGTGGCACTTCCTCAGATGTATCTAACTATAAGCCTATTGCTATACTTTCTCTTCTGTCCAAAATGCTAGTTGTATCCTCAAACAATTTCTTCTATACCGACTTGACAATAAACTTCTTTCTCCTACTGAACATGGATTCAGACCTGCACATAGTACTACCTCTGCTCTATTGGCCTTCACTGACACAGTTAACAAAGCTCAAGATACAGGTAACTTTGTCTCTTCTCTATTTTTAGATCTGTCTAAAGCTTTTGTCAATGTCTCTTACCCCAACCTCGTATCTGAACTATCCTTTCTTGCCTTAACTGAAACTACCTTGCAATGGTTCACCAGCTATATCAGTCAGTTAAATGGAATTCCAGTTTCTCTCCTTATTTACCAGTCAGCACTGGGGTACTACAAGGCTCAATCCTGGGTCCACTCATTTTCAGTATTTTTGTTAATCATATTCATGCTTCCTCTACATAAGCAACCCTTATTCAATATTCTAATTCAACTTTAATTTGCTCATCTAACAATCTTACCCAAGTTCAAAATAAAACTCTTAACTATAACAAAATACAAGTTAGAAAATCCTTCTATCCTTTTAATCACAAAACGGTTTGCATCCAGATCAAAAGAGGTCATTGTGCCCCTCTACGCATCACTCATCAGACCCATCATAGAGTACAATGCCCCATTTGGGATGTATCTTACAAGACACCTGCAACAGCTGGAAAGACCACAGAAGTACTTCACCAAGAGGATCGCTGGCCTCAAACAGATGCCCTATGCAGCTCGAATGAAGAAACTCCAGCTGTTCTCGGTTGTATACTGCCTACTCAGAGGTGATCTCTGCCTGACATACAAGGTCATGTCCAACCCAGAATTGATGGACATGCTCAACCTAAAGAAAACTATATCCCCTCGAGCCACACGCTCTAGGGATCTAAACCTCACCACAACAATAAATAGGACGTGCTGGAGGGATAGATTCCTGTCCCAGAGACTTCCCATGCTCTAGAACAAGATTCCAATCTACATTAGGCAGAGCTCCTCACTAACCCTCTTCAAGAGAAACCTTGATGAGTGGATGGGAAACAGAAAGTTTACCCCGGGGATCACTTCAATGGCTATACAGGACAGAGGCACAGGGAACTATTCTAAAGGGGCGGCGAAAGCCAACACATTCCAGCTAGGCTTATGAATGCCTTCGGGCAGATAGCCTAGTACCTACCTATGAACTCAAGATGCATTCAATTCCATGTAGTCCTGGCTCACCAACATCATCTCTTACTCAATCCTTAAAAAAAAAAAAACTTCTTAATCTGATGTTGTTAATCTTCGTTCATTCCTTACTGATGGGTTATCAGTTCCATCCTCAGAACCGAACCGGCCAATATCAAGCTCACGTCAGCCAAAAACTCTCGAGCCAAGGTCCTACCCAGAATGCTCTGCTCCCTGTTACCTCAGATCTCGTTTGCCGCATTGCCATACAGCTGTATCAAGCCACTCTCTCAGCTGTCTAATTTTTGAAAGTTTTATACATTGCTCTTACTTTAAATAATTTCACATAGTTTCTACTAATTATTTCCTACCCTATCGTATACTTTAGACTCTCTCACTTTAGTCTTTTCCCTTTATTACCCTTTTTCTTACCTTTGAGGTAATTCTTCATTACCATCGTTGGTAATCCTTCCATGTAAAGTTGTTAAATCTCGCCATTTATTCTCACTGATGGGTTCGGAGCCGATCCTCGGCTCCGACACAGCCGATAGCAAAGCTCAAGGTTTGCCAGTAGCTTGAGACCAAGCCCGTTATCCCACAATGCACTGCTGGAATTACCCCAGATCTAGTTTGCCATGGCAAGAGAGATCTCAGTGATCCAGTTAGCTCGGACCATTTGTGGGAAAAATAACAGCAAGTTTTATAAAAACAAACTTTCCTTTTTGTTACTATGATAGTTGTGTGTTAGTATTAGGTCATTTCTTGATATAATCTGTAGTTTGAATAGTTTTAAATAGTTAGTGCTCTGTTGGCTTCTTGGTTTGTGTGGACCTTTAGCCCTATTTACTCTTATTAGTCTTTCTAATAGTCAGGGTTTTTCTCTGTGGGCCTCTTTAACCCTATATTTGTAATCTATAATTATATTGTAGATAGTGCCCGGTTTGTGCTTAGTAGTTTTGTGGGTCTTTACAAGTGAGTAAGGACTTTACTATCTTACTTTTTGCAGTTTACTATTTGTTTTATTAACTATGTCGGATGAAAAGGAAAAATCCCATCCTAAATCGGGATTCAAAAAATGCCCAGATTGTGGGCAGAAAATGTTTGTCACTGACTGACACATTCAATGTGTCTACTGTCTGGGGCTAAACACCTCCAAGACACTTGCAGCATTTGCCATTATTTTTCTTCAAGAGTCCTCTTGGAGAGAAGGAGGAAGCTAACAGACAGGGGATTGCTACAGCAATCTTTTTCTGAGGTGTTGAGTAGCCATGAGGGTACTAGCACATCCTCCAAATCCTCAAAATCCAGATCTTCAGACAAAGCGACAAAAAAGGCAAACATTTCAAAAGGAGGGTCATCGGTTCCACAGACCTCGGAGCCGAGTGTACCTTTGATTCGGAGCCAGCTCTCAGTATTGGAGCCGGTCTCTGAAGTTCCTTCTTCCCCTCTGCTCCATTCAGCACCTTCGGTGCATTCAGCGAAGTCCTCAGTCAGCCTTTCAGATTTGGACATGGATCGGCTAGTGCAGAAGCTTTTACAGGCACCAGGACTTGCCAAATTGTTGTCGGCCCCGACCAGCTCGTCAGTGCTGAAGATCATGGAACCGGATTTGTCTACTCCTCCTCCGAGCCATACTGGACTCTCGGAGCTGAAGGAAACTGAGCCGATACCCGCTCCGGTGTTATTGGCTCCATCTACTTGGATGTCCTTGGCACCGACCGAGGACTCTAGGAGCCGACGCTCTCCCGTTGAGTCCGGGGAGGATAATTGAACCGACTCTGTGCCGACTCTTCCTCTCAGGGCTTCGGCTCAGATGAGCTCGGCTCCTACCTCGGGCTCGGAGCCCAGGGTTTCGGTGCGGGAGGATCGGACGGTACTCTCGGGTCCATCCACTCCTTCTCGTCAGAGCCATGGTGCCTTCGATGCTATGAAGAGAGTTTTGTCTCCAAAGACAACATCAGCATCGGTTCAGCCTTCCCTCTCCCCTCAAACTCTTGTGTCTGCTTCTTCATCTTCTGGTCCCTCTAAGCGTAGAGACCCCGAGCCTCAAGTACCCCCACAGGGCATCCCCTGCTCTTCTGAGACCTCCCCATATCCTCCCACTGAGGAGGTGCCCAGGAAGAGACTGTGCAAGAGGAGGCACTTAGACTCCCCACATTGACATCTGACACGGATTTAGATGAGTCAGAAGGGTCCCCTTGATCCCCCTCTGAGGATATCTCCTTTGCAGAGATATTAGAGGTCCTTAGAGGGGCGGTTGGCAGTCCAAGACCCCTACTGAGGATGAGTCCATGCTCTTGAAGGCTTTTGGGTCTCAACCTTCCACTTCTTGGGTGTCTCTGCCTTACGATGAGCTCATGGAACTGATTTCTCGTAAGGCGTGGGAGTCACCGGAGGCCCTGGAACCTGTTCCTCATAAGCCCAATAAATTCATGTCTGACCCAGTGGACAAGCCATTTTTGACAAAGGAAGTGCCTGTTGATGCCATGGTGGTAGCTGCAGCCACCAAAAAGGAAGTATCTGAGACATCCACCTCTATCCATCCCCCTAACAGAGATTCTAGGGTCATTTATAGGTATGGGAAGCGCATGTTTAGTTCAGCGACCTTTTCTCTGCAATCACTGAACTACTTAACCCACTTTACGAGACTACAAAGAGATCTCTTGAAAGAGCTAGGAGATACTCTCCAGGGTACGGTAGCTGCAGGGGTGGCCGACAAAGTCAACGCCCAGCTCGCTACCCTAAACTCAGTGGTAAACTCGTCCATGCGTCTCATATCCTATGCAGCTGATGGTTCGAGTAGAGCCGCTAGTTCGGGCATTGCTCTTCGAAGACGAGCCTGGATGTGTCTCTGTTCCTTTGTGGAACCCTTTAAGTCTTCCTTTATTAATACCCCATTCAATGGCTCATCACTGTTTGGGCCCCAAAGTAAAGGAAACTTTAACCGGGTGTGAGCAGGAAGGCAAGACCTTATCTGCCGTTGGAGTCCGTTTTTCTACCCCTACTCGGCCCTACCCCAAGGGCCCCTAGGGGAGGGAAAATGTGGTTCCGAAAAGCACAGGGAGCCTTTCAGGACACATGTGGAGAAACCCTCTCTAGAGGCAAAGGAGTTGGTTATAACGGAAGACGCCACCCCCCCCGTGACAGAGCGGGTCCGCAGCAGCAGGGTGACAGGGGTCAGTTCTCCGGTCAACCCTACCAGTGTCCCTGAAAGGGGGAGCCCGACTGTTCAGCTCTGGAGGCAGTCGGGGGTCACTTGTCTTTGTACCCAGAAGCTTGGCTAAACATAACATCAGATATTTGAGTACAAAGCATCATTTCCAGAGGATATTTAATACCATTCTCTTCCTTTCCCATTCCTGTAAAGAGAATCCCAGATGTTTCACCCAATCAATCTCAGGGAACAAGCAATCGTAAAGGTCCACAGATTGCTAGAAAAAAGTCATCCAACCAGTCCCAGCAGACCAAGTTGGATTCGGAATTTACTCAAGATTCTTTTTAGTACCAAAGGAAACAGGGGACTGGAGACCTATCTTGGACCTCAGCAGACTTAACCAGTTCGTAAAGAAAGAGAAGTTCCGAATGGTCACGCTTCAGTCCATTCTTCCCTTCCTAGGGAAAGGCAATTGGATGTGCCTCATAGATCTCAAGGACGCGTACTGTCACATAAAGATGAACAGACGCTCCAGAGATCATCTGCATTTCTGGCTGGGAGCCAATCATTACCAGTTTCGAGCCCTGCCCTTTGGTCTCACTACAGCCCCCAGAGTGTTCACCAAATGCATGGCAGTGGTCACGGCTCACCTGAGATGTCTAGGATTCCAGGTGTTTCCATACCTAGACGATTGGCTCCTCACTGCTACCACCAGGCATCAATTGACAAAGGCAACACAATACACTCTGACACTCTGCCATCAATTAGGCATTACAATCAACTTCGAAAAGTCTGCCTTATCGCCATTGCAGCATACCGTTTTTATAGGAGCAGAGTTAGATACCTCAACTACCACTCTACGTCTCCCTGTTGAAAGAGTCTCACTTCTCTGCCAAAACATCAGCTCACTGGTGTCAAAGAACAAAGCTACAGCAGCAGAGGTATTGAAGGTGCTAGGTTTGATGGCGGCAGCAATCCTGGCTATACCACTCGCAAGGATGCATATACAAATTCTTCAGTGGCTCCTCTTTGCTCAGTGGTTGTACCAGAAACTACCAATGCACCACATGATTCTCATCATGGATTCTTGCAAGAGAGACCTGTGGTGGTGGTTGATGTCTCTTCATGTCACAATCGGAAGACCCTTTGCCCCCCCCCCCTCCAGTAGCCACTGTGACCACGGATGCTTCCCTGATAGGGTGGGGGGGGGCATTTTCAGGGAAAGACTGCCCAAGGCACATGGACAGATCAAGAATCACATCTGCACATCAATGTTCTAGAGTTGAGAGCGGTACTTCTGGTGTTGCAGTACTTTCAGGACTCTATCCCTCTAGGAACTATTGCAATTCAGACGGACAACATGTCAGTAGTCTGGTACTTGAACAAGCAAAGCAGAACCAGGTCTTACCCCCTTTGTCGAGAAGCCCTCAGGGTCTGGCAATGGGCTGTGTTGTCCCAGCATTTTCTGATAGCAACGCACATCCCGGAGAAATCCAGTGTGATAGCAGACAAGCTAAGCAAGGCGATATTGCTCACTCATGAGTGGTCTCTCAAACAACAGGTTGCGGAGTTGATTTTCCACAAATGGGGCCAGCCTTACTGCGACCTTTTTGCCAGCCACATCAATTCAAAATGCAGAAGCTACTTTGCCCTAATACCACCTCCCGGTCATCCCCCGAGAGATGCACTTTTACACGATTTGCCCCCTGGTCTCCTTTATGCATTTCCACCCTTCCCATTGATACCCAGATTTTTACAGAAAGCAAAATCGCTGGGAAGGACTGTTATACTCATAGCTCCCTACTGGCCTCGACAGATTTGGTTTCTGTTTCTCCACCATCATCTGTTGGAAGATCCATGGATCCTGGACCCAGTTCCGGACCTTCTGACTCACCCGTCAGGGAATCTTCATCCTTCACTGCAGTCCCTGAAACTGACTGCTTGGCTAATCCACTTCCCCTAATTGCCAGGCTTCATTCAGTTTCAGAAGATACAAGACAAATGTTCTTGTCTTCTCACAAGCCATCTACCAGGAAATTATATGGCAGTAAATGGAAAAGGCTCTCAATTTGGGCAAACACGCAGAACATTGACCCTTTCCGAGCTCCACTATCATCTATTTTTGAATTCTTGACAAAAATTTTTAAGGAAGGGACAGCAGCTGCTACAGTTCAAGTCCAGTTAGCTGCCATCTCAAATTTTCACCTTGGGTTTGGTGGCTCAAATGTTATGGGCCATAAATTATCTTAAGATTTTTCTTAAAGGCGTTCTTCATATGAGACCTCCTATCAGAATTCCCTATTCTCCCTGGAATTTAAAGTTTATGCTGTCTCAAATTATTCTTCCCCCTTTTGAACCAGCATCTTCTTGTGATCTCAAATGTTTATCCTGGAAAACAATATTTCTTGTGGCCATTACTTCTACCCGCAGAGTGACAGAACTTCAAGCATTATTTATCAGACCACCCAACATGAATTTTCCATGCTGATAGTGTATCTCTCAGAACAAACCCCTCATTTTGACCTAAAGTCTGTTCTGAATCAAATATCAATCAGGTCACTGAGCTGCCAGTCTTTTTTCCCAACCACTCTAGCAAATTGGAATACATGCTGCACAAACTTGTTGTACACAGACAGCACAGATTTTATCTTGACAGAACTAAGGATATTAGAAAATCAGACCAACTTTTTGTATCCTTCTCAGAAGCCAGAAAAGGCAATCCAGTGGCTAAAACAACCTTATCCAAATGGTTATCCAATTGTATATCCTTTGTTTATGAAAATGCGAGCATGCCATTAACACACAAACCTAAGGCTCATTCTACCAGAGCCGTCTCTATGTCTTCTGCTTTTCAAGCTAAATTGCCCCTTGACAATATTTGCACTGCAACCACTTGGTCTAAGCCTCATACCTTTATCACGCATTACAAAGTAGATAAGTCTTCAAGGGACAGGTCTTCCTTTGGTTCCACAGTACTGAAGAACATACTCCCATGAGCCACCCAGGATTGAGGGTGCTAGGGACGCTACCCATCAGTGACAATAAACGGCGAGATTTAACAACTTCACATAGAACGTTATGGTAAGTATATAACTTCTTTATGTGAGTTGTTTGTCTCGCCTTTATTCTCATGTCCCTCCCTCCTTCCCCCTCCTGGATGACTGTTGACTTAGAGGCTAGTACCATCCTGGTTATTCAGTATTTCTTCTTCCCCTTCGGGAAGTGTTCTTGGTAGAAATAAATAAAAGGGTATATATATATATATCTATCTATATATATATCTATATATATATATATATATATATATATATATATATATATATATATATGTATGTGTGTATATATATATATCTATATGTGTGTGTGTGTGTGTGTATATATATATATATATATATATATATATATATATCTATATACACACACACATACACACTGTTACTCGCACCAAACAAGATCTGAGGTAATTCCAGCAGTGCATTGTGGGATAAGGGACTTGCACTCGAGCTACTGGCAAACCTTGAGCTTTTCTATCGGCCGTGTCAGAGCCGAGGATCGGCTCCGAACCCATCAGTGAGAATAAAGGCGAGATAAACAACTTACATAGAATGTTATGGTAAGTACATAACTTCTTTTTTTCTCTTCTTACTCTTTTGGGTACTCTTTCTTCCTCCTTTTGGCACTGTTGTTCTTCTCCACATCATTGTCCGATAAGAAGCGTTGGTTTCAAGCAGTGTAAGGATTGTGGCTGTAAGTTACTGCTTTCCGATGGCCATGACTTGTGTGTCTACTGTCTGAATGTCTCCCACCTTACTGTAGGTCCCCCGTGTGGGATTTGTAAAAAAAATTTTCTACCAAGACTCTTAACGAGAGGAAGAATAAGTTAATTTTGAAAGGTCTGCTCGTCTCCTTTCTCTGAGGCTATTTCTGGGTCGGAGGGCTCACCCCCTCCTGTTAAACCCCGTAAGAGGCATTCTTCCTCTTCATCATCGAAGTTGCTCCCCTCTTCTCCCTCTGGGGATCGTAGGGAGTTGACTCATAAAAAGATGAAATTAATTACTACTTCGGCGCTGCCACCTGTGACCCTGTTGGCTCCAGGCCCAGCACCGCCCCAAATGATTCTGGCTCCAGCCATGTCTTCCTTATCGATACCGGCACCGGAGTTCCCAGTGCAGACAACTATGGCTCTGACAGTTCTGTCGCAGCCCTTACCGGCACCATCTGTGCAGGTACAGTCCCCTTCGGCACTGTTGGTACAATCCCCTTCGGCTCCGAGTATGACTTTTCTGTACTCCATGGCACAGAATTTTTTGGCACCGACATGTTCTTCGGTGCAGTCCTCTTCGGCACCATCCTTATTACCTGTGCAGACACTTTCCTTGACAGCACCGTACCCTTCGGGGCAGACTTTTGCCTTTACAGTGCACACACCTTCAACTACTATGACGCTGACATCATCGGCGCAGACTACTTCCACACCATTTTCTTCAGTGCAGACGTCTTCAGTTCCGGGCTCTGCACCTATTGAATTAGCAAGGACCAAGTATTCTCCTTCATTGGATCCATTTGCTGGCAGTCAATGTCCTTTTCTAGAAAGGCCAGAATCACCATCAGCCTCCATGAGGTCAACCAAGAGTCTCTCTGAAAAGATGTGCTGCGGCTTGTGGACCAGTTGCTTGTGGCCAGACGTCTCTGTCAAACATCAAAATCCATGTTACCTCCTTCAGGTGAACATATATCTTCTCAAACTCCAAAGTACACTCCTCCATCGACTTCTACCCAAGTTTCAAAGCTTATTACTCCGACAGCAGCTTCCCTTCCTCTGACTCCAGTAGTGGATCTCACTTTGGAAACGGAGTCGTCCTTGTGGCCCTTGGTGCACTGGGCATTGGGCTCTTCTCAGAGCAGTGGCTGTGCCGTGGGGGAGGGCATTACTGGTTCCACTCCGATATTTTCGATGGCACCCTCCAGGGATCCTCTTTCTCTCATGGTTCACAGTCCTCTTCAGACTCCTGGTCTGGGGGTGGGCTTGGTTCTGAGGTTGTCGTGCTTGGCTCCGGGCTCCCATCCCTCCTTGGGTGGGCCGGCCTTCCAGGTGATGGAGAGGGCGCTTGCCTCCACTGGCAAATCCCACAGTGGAGTCCTTTCCTCCCTCTGTACTGCAACTGTCACAAGCCACAACCACCGGACACCGGGCACAAGGGCCTTAGGTTTCTCCTCGTCAGGAAACCCCCTCTTTTCAGGCTTCCCCAGAACATCCCATTGAGGAAGTACCACGCAAAGCATCGTGCAAGAGGAAGCACGTGGACGCCACTGAGGAGTCATTGACTGAAGATAAGATTTTGATGATGGGGAAGGGTCCCCACAGTCACCATCTGATGGTGTCCTTTGGTGACATCCTTGAGATCCTTAGACAGAGGGGTGACTGAAAGTCCTCTAATCCTTCCTCTGAGGAATCCTTATTCCTGCAGGCCTTTCGTGCCCAGCCCTCTACATCCTGGATCACCCCGCCTGCCGATGAGCTCGTCCAGCGTGCATGGAAGGCTTCTGACACCCTGGAAGCGATAACAAGGAGACCGGGTAAAATATTATCACCCCCAGCTGAGCACCCACATTGGTCAGTAAATGCTATGGTGGTGGTGGCTGCAACTAAGAAGGATTTGGCAGAAGAGAGCCAAACTGTCCATCTGCCCAACAAGGAGTCCCAGGCAATTGACAGACTAGGGAAGCGTGTGTTTGCTTCATCGACCTTCACAGTAAGGTCTTTGAACTACTTGGCACACTTTACCAGGCTTCAGAAGGATGTTATCAACCAGCTCTCTGAAATCTTGGTAGGAGCTATTTTTGACGAGGTCCGTGCCAACGTGGCTTCTCAGCCACCCTAGAGTCCATTTCCAACTCTTCCTTGCGTCTTATTTCTCACGCAACGGAAGGGGTGGCTAGAGCGGCAGGCATGGGTATAGTCACCAGACGACATGCCTGATTGCACTTTTGCCGACTCCTTAAAGTGAAAGATAACGCTGGCAAGGTGCAAACCTTGGCTCACACCAAGCGTCTACTGGAAGAAGCCCTGCACTACACTCTCCTAACAGCTCAAAGCCTGGGAATCACTATAAAGTGTGTTAAATCCAACACTACCCCAACACAAGTCTTTGGAATTTATAGGGGTACTGTTGGACACGAGAAATTGCACAGCATCCCTTCCGAACTATAGACTTCAGAGAATAAGGCAACAGGTTCAACCGCTGCTCTGTCACCACAAATCTCCCACTCGATCTATACTCCAACTCTTGGGGTCAATGGCAGCCTCGATCACCATTGTTCCTCTAGCCAGATTCCACATGAGACTCCTTCACTGGCTACTTCTCACTCAGTGGTACCCTCTACAACATCCTTTGTCTTTTCAGATAAGTGTAACTCAGAGATGCAAGCAAGGTTTACTCTGGTGGATGTCCTGAAATCCCCGACACTGGTCTCGCCCCTTCAACCCCCCATCAACTGATAGCCTCAGTGACCATGGACACCTTCCTTATGGGGTGGGGGGGTCTATGTCAGAGAAACTCGGTCCAAGGCACCTGGTCAGAGACAGAGGCCCTTTTGCATATCAGTGTCCTAGAACTGAGGGCAGTGCTACTAGTGTTGCAAGCATTTCATTCCATCCTTCCATCAGGGACTATTGCGATCCAGTCAGACAATATGTCAGTGGTCTGGTACATCAACAAACAAGGGGGCACCAGATCTTACCCGTTATGCCGAGAGGCCTTGAGAATATGGCAATGGGCGATAGCTTCCAACTGCTTTCTAATTGCAACGCACATTCCCAGGAGTTCCAATGTGATAGCGGACAAATTGATCAGGTGTGTTCTGCATCCTCACAAGTGGTCCCTCAATCCTATGATAGTGGCAAAAATCTTCAACCGCTGGGGCCAGCCTTGCTGCAACCTATTTCCCTCCCCAACCAACTACAAGTGCAGCAACTATTTTGCCCTAATCACCCCTTGGGGATAGTCACCAAGGGATGCTCTAGTGCACGCTTGGCCCTTGGGTGTACTTTGTTTATCCTCGTCTCCCAATTTCTGAAGAAAGCATGACAGTTGAAAAGCAAAGTGATCCTCATTGCTCCATATTGGCCTCGACAAGTCTGGTTCCCTTTCCTATTGTCTCACCTGCTAGATCAACCGTGGATCCTCATTCCATCCTCAACGTTGATCTCCCATCCGCAGGGTCTGATTCACCCCAATCTAACAACCCTGAAACTGACAGATTGGTTTTTCCACTTCCAATTATTGCCAGCCATGAAAATCTCTCGTCCCCTGTGTGCAATATTCTTATTGCGTCTCATAAATCGTCCACCAGACTAATCTATCTTAACAAATGGAAAAGGTTTTCTCTATGGACAGAGAATAAACGATTAGACCCTTTGTCAGCCACAGTTTCGGTGGTACTGGATTACTTATCACATCTTTTCCACTCTGGGGTGTCTGCCTCTACTGTTCGTATGCATTTAGCCGCCATCTTAAATTTCCACATTGTTTTTTAAGATTCTTCACTTATGTCACACAGACTCTGTAAAACTTTTTTGAAAGGGATTATCCACCTAAAACCTCCCTCTAGAAAACCAGTACAACCTTGGGATTTGGCATTGGTTCTGCGAGCTCTAACAGCTCCCCCCTTTGAACCTGCATCTTCATGTGATGTAAAATATCTCTCTTGGAAAACTTTGTTTCTGATTGCAATCACATTGGCTTGACACTTGTCAGAACTTCAAGCCTTATGCATCAAACCTCCCTATCTTATCTAAAATAAGGATAGGGTATCACTGAGAACTAATTCTTCCTTTTTACCAAAAGTAGTGTCAGAGCGGTCTATCAACCAGTCTATTGACCTTCCAGTGTTCTTTCCTAACCATTCTAACAAGGTAGAGTATTGCCTGCACTCCTTGGATGTTCATAGACATACGATTTTATCTGGACAGAACAAAATCTACCCGTAAATCAGACCAACTGTTTCTGGCTTTTTCTGGACCTAGAAGAGGTCATCATGTATCAAAATTTACATTGGCTTCATGGTTGAGAAATTGTATTACCTTTATCTACAACAAAAACAGTCTCACCATGCCTTATAGAGTGAAAGCTCATTCTACAAGATCTATGGCAACTTCAGCAGCTTTCCATGCTAAGGCTTCCCTCAATGATATTTGCTCAGCTGCAACGTGGGCCAAGCCTCATACCTTTATTCTTCATTACAAATTGGACTTGACCTCCAGAGGTAGAGCTTCCTTTGGCTCCATGGTGCTCAGGAATGACCTTCCATAAGGGCCACCCAGGGATACAGGTAGCTGGGGACTCTGTCCCATCAGTAAGGAATGAACGAAGATTAACAACATCAGATGAAGAAGTTATGTCTTACCATAATGTTCCATCTGTGTTGTCTTTCATTCATTACTTCCCACCCTCCATCCCCCATCCAGAGGTTCCTGGTTGATCTCATGTACTCCTTTGTTGTAGGTCTGTTTTTGACCAGAGGTAGCCTCTACTTTTATCTATCAACTTGCAAACTCGGTCTGCAGTAACAGGGAGCAGAGCATTCTGGGTAGGCCCTTTGATCGACAGTTTTTGGCTGACGCGAGCTTGATATTGGCCGCAGCAACACCGATGGAACGTTATGGTAAGACATAACTTATTTTTATTCTTTACCCTTGACACCTCCAACTTTACAATTACTTCACTTAACAATACCGTAATTGATGTTTTTCACACACCAAACTATTAGGTGTAACAGTTGACAACAATCTTAGGTTTGACCTGCATATTAATGACAACACAAAAAGACCCATCAAAAACTAGGCATGTTGTATAAGGCTAAAAAAAATCATCACCAGCTCCACCTAAGTAACTCTTGCCATAACTTATCTCTTCCATATACTTCCCCTATTCTAACTTTTCACTCTTCCCTTAAAGTAAAACTCAGTCAGTTCTATAATAAAATAACAAAATTTGCTATTAGTCAACCCCTTAAATCACACCACTACTCTGCACTCAAAACCCTAAATTGGCTCAAACTCCCCTACCTGCTTACTTTTAATCAGCTATTGTTAACGCACAAAATACTGTACAATCTGTCAGTTTCTCAAACCACCTCTTCCCTGCTTCAACATTATCTTCCACTTCGCCACTTGCATTCTTGCCACAAGCATGTATCTATTTATAAACCTCAGAAGTTGAGTGGTGTTAGTATGTATTCACACTCTGTTGTCAAGACCTGGAATAGTATTCCAGCATAGATCAGACTGATACCTCACTACTATTACTTTCAAATCGTCCCTAAAAGAACATCTGTCCAACTCCTGGGTCTGCTCATGCTGTATACCATCTTAGTACTCGTCCCTATGCACGTTATAGTACTTACCCAACTTACTACCCATCCTGTTTCCCACCTTGTAAGCCTTTCCTTCAGTAAACCTTCAACTATGATATCTGCGTTTTCCTTCTTGTCTGTCCAAAAGAATCACTTGGCTTCTCTGCTCTAGTGTTATATGGTACACTGTATTTCCATAGTATATGAATATTTATGTAAAGTTGTGGTTCTAGTATTTTACTTCTTAATGTCTGTTTTTCAGGAATTGGCTTATGTCTTTAAAAATGTTGTGGAGCTCTTCTCCTTAGGTCTCCACTGAAAATGGGTAATCTTTTACCCATTCAGACTTTCCTGGTTACCAAATGTCAAATAAATAAATTAAAATGTCTAAACTATGTCTAGTGATGGATTTTTTACAGTTCTACTCTTTGTTCACTAATTTCACATTGTAGCTGGAATTCCCCTGATCATCACGATCTTCTAACACAAATCTGTGGTTCAAGTCCAAGGTACTTTTGATTCTAATAGTCAGCTCTTAGGCCTTTTGCTGTCACTTAAGTATTTTCTTTTGACACAATGAAAAAGGTTTCACCGAGAAAGTCTCTCTGAGGTCTTTGTTATTGTGAGAAAAATCAGAAGCAGAGTCCTAGTCAGCTTGTTGGCTCGTTGTTTGTTGAATAACTTTTTTTGTTTGTCCTGCATAGTTTGTTCTGCATCCAAATTGTCTTTGATCCTCCAGACAGCTGGTTATTGTGAATTGAATCACACTCTCCTGCCTCAGGACATCCTCTGATTGTCACAATAAACTTACTTCTTTTCTGCCAGGTGTCAAGTAAGTTAATCATTTTCCACAAACATCCTGGTGTCTCCCGTTTTAAATTCTTTTCCTTCTGGTACAGTTTTGTTAGGTGTAGCTCTTTCTGCTAGTATGTGTATCTTTCATAATGTCTGTCTTGTCTGCTTTTTCATGGACAGATTTGGAGCATAAACACATTGCACCCTCTCAGTTAGTAAATCCTCCTGTGAAATACCATTCCAGTTGCTTACTTATACTTTAATGCAATTTATTCCTTCCAGGTTCTCTGGTATAGCAGAAAATCTTCGTTTTTCTCTGTTTTTTCTTCCAATCTTTTTTTTTTTTAAACAGTTCTTGAGAAGCCTCATTTCAACCTCTGATTTCTTCACTTTTATGAAGCTGAATAGGACTCTGCTTCTCATTCTTCTTACAATAACAAAGACTACAGGCCATGATTATCGGGGGAAGACTAGCTACAATGTGAAATTAGTGAATAAACAGTAGAACTGTAAAATCTCAATCCCAGTAGATGTCGTTCAGACATGCGAACTATTGGTCTCTAAAAAGAAGTGGCTGATAAAGACTGGATGTTTGTTGACTGGGTTAAACTGGTGGTACCAGTCTGCAGTCTGAGGCATAACCCCCATTTTGTGTCATTTATGTTTAGAAGGACACTGAAGGGACTGTGAAAAATGTTCAGGCCCAGAAGATAAGCTTGATAACTTTAGTTTTGGTTATTCGGATGTGGTGTTGAAGGTTGATAGAGGGGTTTATACAGACCCCATGTATCTGTAGACGTAGGTGGTCTCTGTGGTATCATTATCATCAAGTATTAAGCACCAGTTAGTGGAATGTTTGTTGAGCTTATGGAGTATTCCAAAGAGCATAGTCTTTGTTTATATTAAGAAGCATAGACTGTTGACTTGAGACCTGTATTGGTTCTCATAGTGATAGAAGTACAACCTATAAAAAAGGCTAGCATTGGTCCTCCTGCTAGGGATAGAAGTACCTTTTATAAAATCTCATGCCAGGGAAAGAAGAGGAAAGAAGGTGGGTAAAACCCAAGTTATGATTTGTTATTTAAGGTTCTTCCCAAAGCACTGGCTTTCTGAAGAACTTTAGTATCATTGGGAAAGGAGGGAAGGCGTAGAGGAGGCCCAGGGCCAATCATGTACAAATGCATCCCGGAGGGGGGAATTAGGGCAAAGTTGTTGCTGCATTTTGTGTTCATGGACGTGGCAAAGAGGTTGCAGCAAGGCTGGCCCTATTTCTGAAAAAAAAACATTTTTTGAAAAAAAAATTTTTCCTTGAAGATTTGTTGTTACAGCAAGTATCTTTTGCAGTTGCATTTTCCCCCTCATTTGATGACTTTTAAACAACAGCAGGAGAACTTGAATGAGTATGGTGAGATGGACGACCTTTCTTTATGCACTTATGTAACTTTGGTGTATAATATTGTTATTAAGGTGTTTTATGGCTGTATATTGCCATCTGAGATAATATTCCAATGTGTCTTGTAGATATATCTTGAACTAACTTGCATTTTCTTCTTGATTGGTATGTTGCCAACATGGAATTTACCCAAAGCATTGCTGCCATCATCCAAAATCACCAATCATTGCTAGAGGTGCATGACTCTCAATCTGTTTGTTTCAGTCATTGTGCAACCTGGAGTTAATAGCCTGTATTAAAGAGGTTAAACCCTTCACAGTACTCTTACATTTTAGCTCTGTATAGTGTGAAGTCATTTAACTGGCTCATTCTTTCATTCTAAGCATTTCAATGGCTTTGTTTGTCCACAGGAATGTCATAGGTATTGCCCTATTGATTTGTAGAAGCTGAGCAAGTTTACTGCCATGGTGTAAGTGCTATTTAACTTACCTGCTTCAGGAGTCTTTATGTTGTTACTTGAACATTTTTCTATCACTGTAATCTTTAATTGATTGTGAATAGAAGCTGGTTATTGCTTTAATGTTGTACAACAGCTCTCATTATAAGTGTCAGCAATACAATAAGATAAGTTTTTGCTTGTTTTCTTGTTCTAAGTATCTTGTGAGCTGCTATAGCATGATGTTACAGCCTCGTTTTACTATTTCAGCCTAAGGTCATTCCAAATGCTGTTTGTGGAATTTGTCTAAATGGCAAGGAGTGCAACAAGAAGGGAAAGCCGGAAGCTCTTGTGCATTGTTCCATGTGTGAAAACAGTGGTAAGTCGACACTTGTCCATATCATTGATTGACAGAGTTTTGCTTAAACGCAGTTGTGTAGGACGTGGCAGCTTTAGTTGCTTATGTTACACCTTTGTGACTGATAAACTGACTGTCTGCTTATTACTTATGTCACTTTATCTGGGTTGGTTGTAATTTAACATACAGTGCCACATGCAGTTTGATGATGCGTGGCATTAGTGAGTAGAGCAGTATAGTTGGAGCTTGATAGTCAGAAACTGAAGGAGCGCTTGTCCGTATAGTATACTTAGTAAATAGTCATTCTTTGTACCTGCCATTTTATCGCAGTTCACCAAATGTAACGAGAGAATGATCAACTTAGCGTATAGCTGGTTCCTGCAGTTCATCACATTTTCCCAGACATAACACAGCAGGAAACTGTACTAATTTGCTAGGAGCCTTTAGTATATCTGCACCACAAAGAGGCTTTCTGGAAGGTGGTTAGAAATTGTACTGTGCCAGAACCAGAAGGGATACCCTACTAAAACTGAGGCGAGTAGAGCAAAATTCTCTTGATTATTTCTTTTGTCTTAGTTTTGGGCTAAGAAGAGTCCCTGTAGAGCTTGGTTAATTTAATTTAATTTAATTCTTAGCCAGGTAAGTGATTTTCAGTTATGATCTATGCTTCCGGGGCAAATACAATATACATATGGGCATTTAATCATTAGTTCCAGTGGTATAGAGGTGATAAAGCCCTGATTATGACTTGTGCAACCTGAGGTTAATTAGCTGTTTAGGTGCTTGACAGATCTGGCAGGGAAAGATAGGTATGACATTGTCTTAGAGAGGGGAGTGCACTGCTAAGGCCATCCATTGCTACAGTCCCTTGGAAGAAGAGCAGAGCTGCAGGATTCAGTCCCAAAGGCAGGTGTATAGCTACCAAGCTACTTCAGTTGCAGCTCTCATTGCCAATGTATAGGACTATGCACCCTCAAATTAAGGAGGGCATTGTTGTCCCTTCAGTGATGCTGGTCATTCACCTTCCACCCATGGGAGGAGTTGGGCATAATAAATATATGTTGTCATTGTCGGGATGTGGGCAAGTACACAGGCCACCACTGAGGTTGCCTGCATGATGGCCTCACCCTCACTGAAGAATACTCGGGATGCAGGAATGAGTGAGCATTGCCGATAGGTGGAGGCTTGATAGCCAGGAGGTGCAGTAGAAAAAATAGATAGACTTTTTAAGAGTAGTTGGTTATTTAATTTGTTTTGGGAGTAGGGAAGAAACTAGTGTGACCCAGCAAGACTCTCACAGGTGCAAGAAGAGCATACAGACCACATGGAGACGGTCGCTGGAGAGTAAATTTGAACCCGTTGTACCTTGGACCAGTGAATCCAAAACTTTAGTCTTTAAGCCATTTCCTTGAGGTCATGTGGTTGTTACACAATTAATAATTGGTATTTTTCCGTTATCGGGGCAACACTGTTAATGCGGTTGGTGACTTCCGAATCCAGTGTCAAACCATGTATTTGTGTTAGTCTTAACAGGTGTTTGTAAAATATAGAAGTTAGTTATTCTTTTATTTATTTATTTTTTTTTACATTTTATCCATTTAGCTGTTTTACACACAGCTGTTAACATTAACATCCAAAAAACATGGCTTGACGTTGAAGTCGGAGCTCAGCACCCTCATTGAAAGTGTTTGCCCAAAAGCAGAATAGTGCAAAAAAAAGACAAATTCTACTATTACAGCAATCTCTCCATTATAGGGAAATCAGGCATTGTAGAAAACTTTTTTCAAAAACTCAACCTCAGCATCTCTAATTATACTTACTCGGCTTCTTTAAGCCACGAGGATGCGATTACAATCAGTAAACAGTGATTGTTTGTTTTTTAAGTGAGTCAGGCAAGGATTTAGGAAGGCATCGCTGAACCGTGTTTACGATGTATACATCTGTTGCTATTGTACAAGGATTTTACATAATTAATTCAAGTTGAAGCCTAATCTTAACAACTTGTGTCTTGTAGGCCCTTTACGGCAAACGTATACATAGCAGTTTTACTGTCTTTTAAACATCATTTCACATGCCTCACGGAGGACTGAAAACTGTCTGATTACAAATGGTCAGCATGACTACATCTTTGTAAACTCTAAGCACAGGCAGTTACTTTGTTAGACATTTCATGCAGTGTACATATCACCATGTCATGACTAATTAACAGATGAAAGAAATGTCATGTTAATTGCAAGTATTTCCTTATTACTGATTTTCTGTCTGTGTAACTTACCAGGGCAACACTTTAAAGCGATCGCTCCGATGTAATGCAGTACCTTAACACGTTTGTCAGGCAGACATGTGTGTAAAAGTTAGACTAATTTCTTGGTTAAACATTTAATTATTAACACAAGCATTTTTTACCAACATGTGCGCAACAGGCATGTTAATGAGCTGCATTACACCTGAATGATCGCATTAATAGTGTTGCCCCGATAACGGAAAAGTACCTAATTAAATACAGTACAAAATAATGTCATAGTTCTTGGTTCTGTAGTTTGAATTCTCAGCTGGGGTGCCTTCTGTATACTGTTTGCACACCTTCCCTGTGTCTTCATGGGTTTTGTCTGGGTGCTTGAGTTTCCTCCCATATCTCAAAGATGTGCACAGAGCACATGGTGTGAAATTACTAAAGTTGGTATTTTGAGCTGATTCTGTCTTCAGAAGAACAGCAAATTACTTGTTTTTCTGTTGCATGTATGGTTGCCTTGGCCGGACTTGTTACTATGTTATCAAGTGTTGAACCAGTGGTAGTATATGTGTGGCAGAGATATTAAACTGCTGTTGTTTTCTGGAAGTGTGCATTTGTGCCTGAATTGTAAGCTAATTTTCTATCTGTTCTTTCATTTTCCCTGCTGGGGTAAACAGTGCTGAGGCAGTAGCCTGTTGTTTCAATTTAAAATCTCCAAAAGGCTGAGCATAGAGCACATGGTCTGAAGTTAGTAAATTTGGTATTTTGAGCTGATTCCTCATCTCAACAGCAAGAAAGTACTTGTTTTCTGTTGCTTTTAAAATTGGCTTGTGAATTATACTGTTTAAGTGCAAATTTATTCAGTTTTACTGTACTTGTTTACTGTCTGGTTAAAATACTGCTGCGTTATGTTTGTACAGTGGCCTAGCTGTTACTGCATTGATAGCGTTTCTGGTATCTGATTTAATGTTTTCATATGCTTTTCCTAAATTTTGCTGCTCTTACTGTAGCATTGCCGAAGTGTTTTGGTATCTTATTTAGTTTTTTCCTCTGCTTTTCTTAACTTTTGCTGCTGTCAAGTTATCCAGCTAGTTTTTGGTCAAGTGTTAGATTCTAATAACTAGTGACAGTGGTTCTCTGGAAAAAAAAAAACTGCTACTGTATTCTGGAAGTACACATTAGAGAAAGCATATGACAGGGTGCCTGGAGAGGAGTTGTGGTATTGTATGAGGAAGTCGGGATTGTCAGAGAAGTATGTAAGAGTGGTACAGGATATGTACAAGGGTAGTGTGACAGCGGTGAGGTCTGCAGTGGGAGTGACGGATGCATTTAAGGTAGAGGTGGGATTACATCAAGGATCAGCTCTAAGCCCTTTCTTATTTGCAATGGTGATGGACAGGTTGACAGACGAGATCAGACAGGAGTCCCCGTGGACTATGATGTTTGCAGATGACATTGTGATCTGTAGTGAGAGTAAGGAACAGGTGGAGGAGACCCTGGAGAGGTGGAGATATGCTCTAGAGAGAAGAGGAATGAAGGTCAGCAGGACTAAGACAGAATATATGTTTGTGAATGAGAGGGAGGATAGAGGAATGGTGGCGAAGGTGGGTTGTGTTTAAATACTTGGGATCAACAGTTCAGAGTAATGGTGAGTGTGGAAGAGAGGTAAATAAGAGAGTACAGGCAGGATGGGAGTGGGTGGAGAAGAGGGTCAGGATTGATTTGTGACAGACGAGTACCAGTAAGAGTGAAAGGGAAGGTCTACAAAAGGGTAGTGAGACCAGCTATGTTATATGGGTTGGAGACAGTGGCATTGACAAAAAGGCATGAGTCAGAGCTGGACGTGGCAGAGTTAAAGATGTTAAGATTTTCACTGGGTGTGACGAGGGTGGACAGGATTAAGAATAAGTATATTAGAGGGTCAGCCCAGGTTGGAAGGTTTGGAGACAAAGCCAGAGAGCCAAGATTACATTGATTTGGACATGTGCTGAGGAGGGATGCAGAGTTGTTGTTGTTTGTCTTTCGGCTTTTTCCCAGTAAGGGGTTGCCACAGCGGAACTCCCGTCTGCTAATGATTGGCAGTAGATTTTTACGAAACGCCGAGGTGCCAGCTGGATGCCCAACCTTCAACGAAGGAACGCCCATTTACGCACGCATGTCTTTCGAATGCTACCCAGCCATGAGGAGTACATGCAGACTCCACACAGAAGGCACTCCCAAGCCAAGCTGAGAATCGAACGGGAGAACCTCTTGCTGTGAGGTAAGAACGCTACCGCCGTACCACTGCGGAAACCATAATGGGAAAAAGATGCTAAGGATGAAGCTGCCAGGTAACAGGAAAAGTGGAAGACCTAAGATAAGGTTTATGAATGTGGTGAGAGAGGACATGCAGGTGGTTGGTGTGACAGAGCAAGATGCAGAAGACAGGAAGAAATGGAAACAGATGATCCGCTCTGGCGACCCCTAACGGGAGCAGCCGAAAGAAGAAGGAGGATAAAAAAGTGCTCCGTTGTGTTTATGCAATGACCTGGCAGTTACTGCGTTGCTGAATTATTTCTGATATCTCATTTAATATTTTCTTCAGTTTTGACTGTCTTGTAAATTTTCCATCTAGTTTTTGGTCAAGTGTTAAATTTCTAAGAACCAGGGGTAGTTGTTCTGTGGCAGAGAAAGTGGTCGTGTCGTCTTGAAGTAGGCATTTTTGGCTGAATTCCTAGTTAATTTTCTGTTGGTTCTTTTGTTTTACGTACTGAGATAGACAACACTGGGCACAGCTCTACACAGTGCTGCATTAAAATGGGTGCAGAGGACTCTTCCAGTGTCCGTCATTCCCACATCCACTAAGAGAATGTAGCTGTATTCCTGCACTGTATAATAATTAGATTCAAGACTATCTTATAAAATTGGGGGACTGTTCTTATTCATCTTATTTTTATTATTTTTATCCCCCTTACATTACGAATACGGGCCATTTTTAAATAAATTCTAAGACATATTCTGGTAATATTACTTATCTTTTTTACACTACAAATATGAGCCACCTGTTAGTAAATTACTGTATTCTTTGAGTAAAATGTATGGCTCGCCGTCAGCTTGTTCACCCACATTTGCCAGCCTTGTGTGTACTCAGGCAGTGTAACAATTTCCTGATACTCACAGACAATGAATTATTGCTTAGGTTGCCGGTCTTTGTTAGAGATGCAAGTACTAAGCCTATTTGGAGCTCTCCCCCTCACAAATAAACAACCTGTGAGCAACATACACACCACCACCACTGCATCCAGACAAATACACAGAAACTACCATGTGCTAATGCTATTACAAAGTCCTTATCCAAGCTTACAAGACCTAGTAAATCTAAGGCTGTGTATAAAGCAGTACAAACCATATTGGTATAAAGCAGTACAAACCATATTGGCACTAGCACATTAAAGGGTGACCAGATAGTTAATCAGAAGTAACATGCTTTCATCTTTCAGAAAGGAGTTAAACAACTGCATGGGTATCCACAAATTCAACCCAGGTATGACTGGCCCTTTGCTCCCTGAAAAAGGATCTATGGTTCATAGGTTCATACTAGGCTATCTGTCCTAGGGCATTTATAAGCCTAGCCAAAGTGTGTTTAGCTTTCGCCACCCATTTTAAATTAATTTTGCTATGCCCTTTTTCGAGGTTAGTATACTGTGCCTCTGTCTAACAGTGACACAGAAGTGATACCCGGGGTAAACCTACGATCCCCCATCCACTCATCAAGATTCTTCTTGAAGAGAGTCAATGAGGGACTCTGCCTAACCTGGACTGGGATTTTATTCCAGAGTGAAGGGAGCCTCTGGGTTATGATTCTGTCCCTCCAGCATGTCCTATTTATTTCAGTGCTGAGGTTCAAGTCTCTGAGCATAGCTCGATGGGATTTGGATTTTTTGAGGTGCAGCATGTCCATTAATTCGGCGTTGGACATGGCTTTATACGTCAGGCACAGATCGCCTCTGAGCAGGCGGTATGCCACTGAGTAGAGCTGGAGTTTCTTTAACCAGGCAGCATATGGCATCTGTTTGAGCCCTTTGATCCTCTTGGTGAGGTACTTTTGGGGTCTTTCCAGTTGCTGCAGGTTTCTGGTAAGGTACATCCCAAAAGGGGCATTGTACTCAATTATGGGCCTGATGAGGGAAGAGTAAAGAGGCACGATGACCTCCCCTGATCTAGATGTGAATCCTTCATGATTAGGTGGGCTATATAAAATGTTTTTCTAACCACTTTGGCCACGTGGTTGTCAAATGAGAGATTGCTATCGACTTGGGTCCCCAGGTCCCTAATTACTTCTTCCGTACTTAATGGATTACCACCTATGTGGTAATTTGTGGGCACTTTGTTTTTGCCAAAGGGGATGACTATACACTTTTTGGCATTTAGCTTGAGGCCATGGCTCTGGCACCAGTTGTCTGTTTCTATGAGGCCCTTTTGGAGGATGCTTGTGTCGGCTGGAGAGTCAATTATAGCGCCCAGATGTCCTTCAAGAATGCAACTGCAGTCATAACATGTGGGTTGTCCTGCCTCAGGCAGCCCTCGGTCGGCCGGATTCCAAAGTCTGGGTCCGACGTCGGCTGATGTCGCATTTCTCTCCGACGTCAGAGCAGCTGGAGTACATAAGCATCAGCCGACGCCATTTTCTTCAGTCTTTCTTGCCACACGGTGCCCAAAGCAGAAGCAGTTCGCAAGTGCCATTCGGTCAGCTCCTGTATTCTTCGATACCGAAGTCATCAAAAAAGCTAAGTACCCCGTTGGGGACCTTTTCTTGCCTCAGCTGATGTCAGAAATAACTGAAAAAGTTAACAATTGTCTTTCTTGTGGTAAACAAATACCTCATAAGGATTTCCACTCTTACTGTCTTCCTTGCCTGGGCCCAGACCACGACGTCTCGGCCTGTGTAGCCTGTGCTCGCTTCAACAAGCGCACTCTCAGGCGCCGGGCGGAGTTCGCTGAAGACTTTTTTGCCGATAAATTTGCTTACAACATGCCGTCGGATCTTCCGACATCGCAAACTCCCAAAAAGCGAAAAGACCGGGACCGACATCCTCGGCCCGCGTCTACCACCGACTCCACGCCAAAACCTAGCGCGAGTGCTCCGGTTCCCTCTGAGACGGTCTCTCCACCGCTCCAAACCGAAGACACCGCATTACCGACGACTCCATTTCCGGACATCACTCCGACGCCCGTTATCGATTTTCCTCCCGATACCGAAACCGAAGAAATGCCCGAGACCATTGCTGTAGACAAGGTCACTCCTGCACGTGGAGCTGCCAGGCCGCCAATGACCATGTCTATTAAGGCCTACACTAGGGCTAAGGCAGCCAGCAAAACAAAGCATATTACTTCTAAATCCTTACCTCAGCCTACTCCAGAGACACAAATTATGTCCATGGCTGCTGATTTAATTTCCATGATTAGAGGTTCACAGGCCCATCCTGAGAGAGGATCCCAGCCTCCTTCTGATAAAAGGCCCAGGGTTGAACCCTCTGAACCTATTCCTTCAGATGAAGACTCTGAGGGCTCTGTCCACTCTGATAGCCAGGAAGAGCTCTTCCAGACCTATGAGGACTCGGATGCAGAAGATTCCATCCCCTCGGCCTCCCCCCCTGAGGATATTTCTTTGGGGGAAGTTCTGCATACCATGAGGGAACATTTCAAGTGGCAAGGTCAGGAATATTCTGATTCTAGGAAACGCCTGAGGACTTTCCTTAAGAAGCCCCAGCACAGGCCCTTAGCTATTCCTCCTGTACTTGATGTTTTGGATGATCTATATTCTGACTCTAGTGCTACCCCTGATTCTCTTCCTCCTGCTCCTGCCAAGCCAGACAGGTATTACAGGGTCCCAGAAAGTCATTCCCATTTATTCAGGGCCCATTCTGCTGATTTGGAAACTATTTCACAGGGGCCTAAAGGAGTTTCAGCCTCCACCTCTAAAAATCCATTGCCCTCCAACAGGGAGGCCAGGTCATTAGAAAGATGGGGTAAAAAGGTTTATACATCCACTACCTTATCTATGAGAGCTTTAAATTGCCTTTTTCATATGTTACAATATCAGGATTACCTCTTAGAAAATTTACAAAAAACTTTAGCCACTCCTGATCCTTTAGACAGGAAGGCTTTGCAGGAAGCTGTACATAATACTCAGCAAGTAAGCAATCACTTCCTGCAGTGTGGATATGATGCACTGGAAGCTTCATGTAGGGCAGCTATGACAGGGGCAGTCATTCGTAGACATGCTTGGTTAAAAGATCAACCTCTACCAGATCATGTAAAAGCAAAACTTCTGGATGCACCTTTGGAAAAGAACAAGCTTTTTGGTGCGAATGCTAAGGATGTGTTAAAGACCATCGAAGAAAAAGCAAAATCAGTTCAGACGGTGAAAGATTTCCTCCAAGTTCAACCCCCCAGATTCAGTAGGAATTGGCCTTCTAAAAACTGGTCCTTTCCTAATACAGAAAAGTTTCAAAGGGGTAAGAACAGACGTGGCCAAGGAAGAGGCCAATACAGAGGCCCTTACAGGGGACGACAATGGCAGCCAGGAAACCAAAGAAGTGACTGTGGGGTTTCACCTGCCCCACAACCACAATCTCAATGACTTTCCTCTACTACCGCCTACCAGGGAACAAATAGAAGCTCCTTGGGAAATTATCTCTGTTTGCAGAAAATTGGCACAGACTGACAAAGGACAAATGGATTTTGGACATTATAGACCGAGGGTACAGGTTTCATTTTCATACCTTACCAAGAAAACAAGGCATGCCAAACCTACCACAAAACCAGAGGGCAGAGGCTATCAAGCAAATCACTCTGCTGACTCGGATGAAAGCAATAGAAAGAGTTCCACAACAAGAACAAGACCAGGGGTTTTACTCAAGACTGTTCCTTGTTCCAAGAAAAGAATCTCAATGGAGACCAATACTGGACTTGTCCGCATTAAACACCTTTCTCATAGTACCAAAGTTCAAAATGCTGACTCTACAGCAACTCCTTCCCATGCTGGGCAAGGGGTCTTGGCTGATTACTCTGGACCTCAAGGAGGCATACCTGCATGTCCCTATCAGACACAGCTGCAGAAGATACTTCAGATTTCTTGCAGGTCCAGAGCATTATCAATTCTCAGCATTGCCATTTGGCTTATCTACTGCGCTCAGAGTATTCACAAAATGCCTGGCTTCAGTAATTGCTCATTGCAGGCTCCAGGGGATACAAATATACCCGTACCTGGACGACTGCCTCATACAAGCGGACGACAAATTGATGTTGACAAAGAACCTGGATTATGTCATACGATTACTTCAAGCTCTGGGATACACAGTCAACTTCCAAAAGTCAAGACTGCAGCCATCCCAGCAAATAATCTTCTTAGGAGCCAAACTAGACACAGCCTCTCAGATGGCTTACCTGACAGAAGACAAGCAAGAGAAGTTAACTCATTACTTCAAAGGTTTAGCAAAACTCACCCAGATGACTGCAAGGAGATTCCTACAGGCCCTGGGTTACATGGCATCCTGCATTCTCCTGGTTCCATTAGCAAGACTACACATGAGAAAGCTTCAATGGTACCTAAAAAGCATTTGGTCTCAACACAGCAACACCCTGGAGACAATCATACCGCTCATTCCATGCCTACAAAAGGAATTCCTATGGTGGGCCTCGGTGAGCCAGGCAAACACAGGTATGTCATTCAAAAAACCACAGATAACACAGACCATGACCACAGACACCTCAGACCTTGGATGGGGGGGCGCACATGGAAGGCAGGTGTATACAAGGACAATGGTCTCCAAAGGAAACACATCTGCATATAAACCAAAAGGAAATGCTGGCAGTAATGCATGCCATCGAGGCTTTTCAACACCAACTCCAGCAAGGCCATTTACTGATACGGACAGACAACACCACTGTGATGTGGTACATAAACAAGCAAGGGGGCACCCACTCTTACCCCCTTTGCAGACTGACAATGCATCTTTGGGAGAAATCACTGAGTCTAAACATCCAGTTACAATCCCAGTTTGTTCCAGGGAAAGACAATGTGTTGGCGGACAGCCTAAGCAGTAATTTCACAGATCCACATGAGTGGAGGTTACATCCGAAGGCCTTCAGACAACTCACTTCGACATGGGGCAAGCCAGAAGTGGACCTATTTGCCTCTCATCTCAACCATCTTCTACCAAAATTCTGCACAAGGACATACCATCCAAAAGCTGGGAAAATAGATGCCCTCTCATTCAACTGGAACTCACTAACAATCTATGCATTCCCACCTCTGCCTCTGATGACCTCAGTATTACTAAAGATCAAAGCAGAGAGACCCAAGGGAATCATAATAGCTCCGGACTGGCCAAGACAACACTGGTACCCACTACTACGGAGCATATGTCACACCAGGAGGTGGGCCCTTCCCCAATGGCCTCTACTTCTGACTCAACGCAACTTCGAAACAGTGCATCAAAATCTACAGACACTGCAGCTAACAGCCTGGGAGATCCCATAAATAACTTCAGCCTATCCCTCTCCAAGGAAGTTCAGCGGATACTAACAGAGGCTCGAAGACCATCCACCAGAAAGGTTTACTTAGCAAAGTGGAAAAGATTCAGCAATTGGAATACCAGCAAGGGACAGGATGCATCATTGTTGAACATCCCACTCATCTTGGAATATTTGGCAGATATGCTAAAGAACGGCCTCTCATATTCTTCCATAAAGATACATGCATCTGCTATTTCAGCTAGATACAACACTGATCCTCCTGTTTTTTCACACCCTTTACTAAGGCAATTCCTCAGGGGAATCAAGAACATTAAGCCACCAAGAAAGGCCCCAGTACCAGCCTGGGACCTCAATTTTGTCCTAGAAAAACTGACTCTACCTCCATTTGAGCCAGCAGCTTCAGTTGACTTGCAATTTCTCTCATGAAAGACAGCTTTCCTGTTGGCAATTACCTCAGCAAGAAGGGTTTCGGAGCTACAGGCCCTAATGGCAATACCACCCTTTATTATTTTTCACAGAGACAGAGTTTCATTAAGGACCAACCCTACTTTCATGCCAAAGGTGGTATCTAGGGATGTTCTTCATCTCACATTGCTGCAGTCCTTACATATGGGTAGTCCGCTGTCCTCGGTCGGCCCGAATACCAAAGTATTAGGCTGACGTCGGTCAAGGCGCTTAAAACTGACATCAGGACGTCAGGGTACAAAAGCGCATGACCGACGTCCTATCCTCAGTCTTTTTTGCCGCATGGTCCGATGCAGAAGCAGCGTTGCAAGTGCCGTTCGGCGTTCTGAAATTTTTCGAGTTCGGAGTTTCAGACCGAATCCAAGTTGGCTAAGTACCCCGTTGGGGAATATTTTGGTTTTTCTTGCCTCAGTGTATTACCGGATGTCAGAAAAAGTGAATAATTGTATTTCTTGTGGGAAACAGATACCGCATAGGGATTATCATTCTTTGTGCATTCCTTGTTTGGGGCCTGAGCACGGCGTGAGTCGGGTGTCGCTTTGTGCTAGGTTTAATAAGCGCACTATTGCGAAGGTTAGATCGTGCTAGGCTGGTCTTCGTAAGCGGTGCAATTATAATATGCCGTCGGATACTCCGGCCCGCTTCCTGAAGAAGCGCAAAGACAAAGCGGTTAAACCCAGGCAAGATGAGTCGTCCGTTCCGGACGCCGGTTCTTTAGAGGCTTCAGTGGAACCGGTGGTTCCGATGGAGGCTTCTTTGGAGTCTCAGGGGGAGACTTTGATTTTGCAGGATGTGGCCTCTCAAGAGGCAGGTCAGGCTGAAGGGGCTTCTCAGGTTTCTGTACTCCCCTCCCTTCCCAGGGTGGTTAGACCCTCTCCTTCTGTTTCCAAGGCCTCTTCCAGAGGCAGGCCAGGTTTAGCTTCTGTTGGTGTCAGTCCTAGTTCAGCAGGGTCTGTGCCTAAGAAGCACATGCTTAAAATGGCAGAAGATTTGATTACTCTGATTAGAGGTACTTTGCCCCTTCCTGATAAGAGGCCTAGGGTGGAGCCAGAGTTGGAAAGTTTTGAACAGGCTTGGGATGTTTCAGAGTCTTCGGTTGAAGACTTGCAGGAGTACACTCCTTATTCTGATTCTGATGCAGAAGATTCCACTCCTTCTGCTTCTCCTCCAGAGGATTTTTCTTTTTCAGAGACACTTCATTCTATGAGGGAACATTTTAAGTGGGAAGGTCAGGACTTCTCTGATTCACGGAAAAGGCTTAGGGAATTTTGTTTTTACCTCAACATAGGCCCTTAGCTATACCCCTGTTCTGGATGTTGTGCAAGATGTATTTTCAGAGGCTTCACTTAATCCTGATTCTCTGCCTCCTGCCTGTTAAACCGGATAGGTATTACAGGGTGCCTGAGGCTCATAAATATCTCTATAAGAGTCCTAGGGCGGACCCAGAAACTATTAGTCAGGGACCTAAGGGTGTCAGGGCCTCTGTTGTAAAGAATCCGGTTCCTCTAGATAAAGAGGCCAGAGCTTTGGATAGATGGGGAAAGAAGGTCTATACATCTTCTACCTTAGCAATGAGGGCTTTGAATTGCCAGTTTCATATGTTGAAATATCAAAATTTTCTTCTTTCGCAATTGAAATCTAAGGTGGATGCTCTGGCAGAAGGTATTGAGTGTAAAGAATTACAAGATTTGGTGCATGTCTCTGAACAGGTGGGTAAGCATTCTTTACAGTGTGGTTTTGATGCTTTGCAGGCCTCTTCTAGGGTGGCTGCCACTGGTTCAGTTCTTCGCAGGCACGCCTGGCTTAAGGATCAGAATTTATCTGACCATGTTAAGACAAGGATTTTGGATGCTCCTTTGCAGTCTGAAGTGTTGTTTGGCCCACCTGTGGAGTCAGTCTTGAAGAAAATGGAAGATAAGGCTAAGTCTATGCAGACTGTTAAAGATTTTTTGCAAGTTCAGCCTCCGAAGTTTAGTAGAAATTGGCCTGCTAAGGGGTGGAAGTATCCTTCTTCTGATTCTCAGTCTAGGGGTAGATCTAGACGTGGTAGGGGCAGAGCTCAGAGTTCCTTCAGACCTAGAACATGGAGTTCACCTGCACAATCTTCGAGTGAGGGCAGGGGCCAGTCCTTTCGTAAACAGGCCCAATGACCTACTTTTTCAGCTGCCAGATCCCTCTTGCCTGGCAGCACCTTTGGGAGGACGGTTGGCACTCTTCAAGGAAAATTGGATTTTAATTACCCAGGACAAATGGGTATTGGATATCATACACCAAGGTTACAAGTTTTATTTCCATACCATGCCTCCTTTCAAAGGCATGCCAGACGTTCCTCCTCAGCAAAGACTAGAGGCTCACAAACAGATTTCTCTGCTACTTCAAATAGGAGGACATTCCCAAATTCAAAATGTTGACGTTACAACAGCTTTTACCTCTGCTGGGCAAAGATCAGTGGATGGTGACTCTGGATCTCAAGGAGGCTTACCTTCATGTTCCTATCAGGCCCAGTTGCAGGAAGTATCTGCGTTTTCGGGCTGGGACTTTTCATTATCAGTTCTCTGCATTGCCCTTTGGCTTATCTACTGCGCCCAGAGTGTTCACGAAGGTTCTGGCTCCAGTGGTGGCTTTCTTCAGGCTAAGAGGAATACAAATCTATCCTTATTTGGACGATTGCCTGATTCTGGCTCAAGGAAAGGACGAACTTCTTCATCATTTACAGTATGTGATGGCAGTGTTAGGATGCCTAGGGTATTCTGTGAACGAAATAAAGTCCAGTCTAGTACCCTCTCAGGACATGTGCTTTCTGGGTGTGAGACTGAATACAGCATCCCAGATGGCCTTTTTGACCCCGGACAAACAAAAGAATCTTTCTCTTTATTTCCATCAATTGTCTCGTCAGTCCAGGCTGACTGCAAGGACAGTCCTTCAAGCCTTGGGGTTCATGGCATCTTGTATTCTGGTACTTCCCAATGCCAAACTGCATATGAGGAAGCTACAATGGTATCTCAAAATGTATGGACAACACTGCCAAGATATGGACACTGTCATTCAGATAATACCTTGCATTCAAAAGGAATTTTTGTGGTGGGCTCAGGAATGTCACCTAAACAAGGGACTCTCTGTGACCCGACCAGAGGCGAGTCAGATTCTAACGACAGATGCCTTAGACAAAGCTTGGGGAGCTCATCTAAATGGAAAATGGGTACAAGACACGTGGCCTGCCAGACTTCAACATTTACATATCAACTTGAAGGAAATGTTAGCAGTCCAATTTGCATTGATAGCTTTCAAGGATTTACTTCTTCCAGGGCAGGTGTTGATTCAAACAGACAACACAACTGTCATGTGGTACATCAACAAGCAAGGGGACACATTCATACCCTCTATGCAGACAAGCAATGATTTTGTGGGAGACTGCTCTCAGTTTACAGCTAAATCTTCAGGCAAGGTTTCTGCCAGGAACACAGAACTCCTTAGCAGATGTGTTGAGCAGACAAATTATGGATCCCCACGAGTGGAAATTGGATCCTCATGTATTTCAAAATTGACAGTGTTATGGGGAACTCCAGACATAGATCTGTTCGCTTCTCCACTAAATTACCAGTTGCCAAAGTTTTGCACAAAAGGTTTCATCCCACAGCTTGGAAAGTGGATGCTCTCTCATTCAATTGGAGCAATCTTCACGTGTATGCCTTTCCACCACTGCCTCTCCTCCCAAAGGTACTCCTGAAGGTCAGACAGGACAAGCCAACCATGATTTTAATAGCTCGGATTGGCCTCGACAGCACTGGTACCCATTACTGAGAAGTCTGGTACGGGAGCCTCCATGGCCTTTGCCTTCGATTCCACACCTGCTGTCTCAGGAGAACAGTCATTTACTCAATGTCAAACTTCACTCTCTGCATCTGACAGCCTGGCATATTCTGTTTTAAACCCTGGAGGGTCTCAGCTTCCACAACAAGTTTTGAATGTTATTTTGGAGGCCAGAAGGCCTAGTACAAGGAAAGTTTACGCAGATAAATGGAGGAGATTTTTAATTTGGAGTACAGCAAAGGACTTTGATGATGTCCTTCATGGATGCATCTGCAGTCATAACAAGTGGGTTGTCCTGTCGTCAGGCAGCCCTGCAGTCGGCCGGATTCCAAAGTCCGGGTCCGGCTTCGGCTGATGTCGCACTCCACCCGACGTCATCTCTGTTGGTCTTCGGGTATAAAAGCATCAGCCGACGCCATTTTCCTCAGTCTTTCTTGCCGGCTGAAGCAGAAGCTGTTCGCAAGTGCCGGTCGGTCGGATCCAGAGATTACTTCTACGAATACTACTTCAAGACTTCTAAAGCTAAGTACCCGTTGGGGACTCTTTCTTGCCTCAGCCGATGTCAGAAAAAGTTAACAATTGTTTAACCTGTGGGAAACAAATACCTCATAAAGATTTCCACTCTTACTGTCTGCCTTGTTTAGGCCCAGCCCACGGCGTAGCAGCCTGTTCGCCTGTGCTCTTTCAACCGACGAACGCTTAGGCGTCGGTCGGAGTTTGCAGAACAGTTTTTCAGTACTGATTTTGCGTACATTATGCCGTGGATCCTCCGACTACCCAATCTACCAAAAAGCAAAGATAAAGACCGACACTCGCGGTCCGCGGTTTCGGCGAAACCACGGTAAAGCAAACGCGAGTGTCTCGGTTTCGCGAAACCGAGAAAACTGATCAAAGTACAGCTGAACCTATTCTTACAACTGAGGCCCCTGCTACAACTCTTGAATCGACCTCAGAAATTGTACCCACTACGGTGGTTGACTTATCAGACACCATCCCCTTGGATGTCTCTACCCCAGCACGTGGTGCTGCTAGGCCTCCAGCAGCCATGTCCATTAAGGCCTTCGCCAGGGCTAAAGCAGCCAAGACCACTAAATCAGTGCCTGTTAAACCCCCCACATCCAGGCCCTCTTCTAGTTCTGAAATGCTTTCTTTGGCAGAAGATTTAATCTCTTTAATTAGAGGATCTCAATCTCACCCAGACAGGGCCTCTCAGCCCCCAGAGAAGAGACCTAGGGCAGAGCCCCCTGAGCCAGTGTCTTCTGATGATTCTGCTGATGAATCAGACATAACTGACCAGCCAGAGGCTCCCTTCTCCAATTTTGAAGATTCTGATGCTGAAGAATCCATTCCAGCTGCTTCCCCACCAGAAGAATTCTCCTTTGGGGAAACCTTGCATGCCATGCGAGAACAGTTCCAATGGCAGCAACAGGATTTTTCAGACTCCAGAAAAGACTTAGGACCTTTCTGCACCTCCCACAGCACAGGCCCTTGGCTATACCTCCTGTTCTCTCTGTGGTGGATGATGCTTTCAATGATGTTTGCTCCGCTCCAGATTCTTTACCCCAGCCCTGCCAAACCAGACAGATTTTACAGGGTGCCAGATACTCATCACCACCTTTACAAGGCCCCTCTTGCAGACCCAGAAACTATATCCCAGGGTCCCAAGGCAGTAGCCACGACCACAGCTAAAACCCTATTCCTTCTGAAAGGGAAGCAAGGTCATTAGACAGATGGGGTAAAAGGTATACACTTCAGCTACTCTCTCAGCTAGAGCTTTAAACTGTCAGTTTCACATGATACAATACCAAGAGTTTATGCTTGATCAGTTAACTAAAAAACTAACCACTGATGAATCTCTTGATAAGAAATATGTATTAGAGATGGTAAATAACATACAACAAGTTAGCAACCATTCCTTAAAATGTGGCTATGATGCACTGGAGGCTTCATTTAGATCAGCCATGACAGGCACAGTGATAAGAAGGCATGCATGGCTAAAGGAACAAGCTTTACCGGATCATGTTAAAGCTAAGTTGCTAGATGCTCCTATGGACAAGACAAGTTTGTTTGGTACACCTGCCCAGCAGGTTATGAAGAAAATGGAAGAAAAGGCAAAATCTGTTCAAACTGTCAAAGATTTCTTGCAGGTTCAACCCCCAAGGTTTAGCAGGAACTGGCCTGCCAAAAATTGGTCCTTTCCTGACTCCACAAAATTTCAAAGGGGCAGGAATAGACGTTCCAGAGGCAGAAACCAATCCAGAGGAGGGGCCTACAGAGGACGACAGTGGCAAGGTAACAACAGAGGCACAGACACAGCCACTGCCACTACATCAGCACAACCACAGTGACTTAATCCTAACTCCGCCTACCAAGGAACAAATAGCAGCTCCTCTAGGCGGAAAGTTAACCTTATTTTCAAAGAACTGGCACTACATAACAAAAGACAAGTGGATTTTACAAACCATAGATCAAGGTTACGGTTTCACTTCCACACTTTACCAGTCAAAGAGGAATGCCAAATCTACCTCCAAATCAAAAACAGAGGCTCTACGCCAGATAATGGAGTTAGCAAACATGAGAGCTGTGGAAAGAGTGCCAACAGCAGAACAAGGAAAGGGTTCTATTCCAGACTATTCCTAGTTCCAAGAAAGGAAAAAAGTTGGAGACCAATTCTCGACCTGTCCACCTTAAATACATACATCATTGTCCCAAAATTCAAAATGCTGACCCTACAGCAACTTCTTCCCATGCTGGGCAAGGAGTCTTGGCTGGTAACTCTAGATCTCAAGGAGGCATACCTGCACGTCCCCATTCGACCAATCTGCAGAAGATACCTCAGATTTCTTGCAGGATCAGAGCACTATCAATTCTCAGCATTGCCCTTTGGCTTATCTACTGCCCAGAGTATTCACAAAATGCCTGGCATCAGTAATCGCCCATTGCAGACTACAGGAATTCAAATTTACCCATACCTGGACGACTGCCTACTACAAGGGGACAACAAAAGCAAGCTGACAACAGATTTACAAAGGGTCATTTACTTGCTACAAGGACTGGGATACACAGTCAATTTACAAAAGTCAAGGCTGATACCATCCCAAACAAGGACATTCTTGGGCGGAATTGGACACAGTACAACAAATGGCATTCCTGACTACAGAAAAACAAAAGAACTTCCTCTTTACTTCTTGGCACTAACAAAACTGAACAAGTTAACAGCAAGAAAAGTTCTGCAGGCCTTGGGCTTCATGGCATCATGCATAATCTTGGTCCCATTTGCCAGACTACATATGAGGAAACTACAGTGGTACCTAAAGAATTTATGGTCCCAACACAGACACAGTCTAGAAACAGAAATCCCACTAATTCCATGCTTAAAACAGGAGTTCCCATGGTGGGCTCAGGCATGCCAGTCAAACCCAGGCCTACCCTTTCGCAGATGTCAACCAAGCCAGACCATCACAACAGACGCTTCAGACCTAGGATGGGGGCCCACATGCTGGACAAATGCGTGCAAGGATTGTGGACACAGGATCAACTTCACCTACACATCAATCTAAAAGAAATGCTGGCAGTAAAACTGGCAATCCAAAAGTTCAAACCATTCCTCAAAGAGGGCCAGTTGATGATAAGGACAGACAACACCACAGTCATGTGGTACATCAACAAACAGGGAGGCACTCATTCATACCCCTATGCAGAATGACCTTGGAGCTGTGGACCCTGGCACTCAGCTACAACATTCAGTTACAGGCAATATTTGTACCGGGAAAGACAATACTCTAGCAGACATATTAAGCAGAACCACTTGGATGCCACGAATGGAAGCTGCACCCGGACATCTTCAAGACCATCTCAAAGAAATGGGGAATGCCACAGATAGACCTATTCGCATCACCTCTCAATCACCAGCTCAAAAATTCTGCACAAGGACATTCCACCCACTAGCATGGAAAGTGGACTCACTCTCCTTCAACTGGAAAGGCCTAACAGCATATGCATTCCCACCTCTTCCTTTGATACACAAGGTACTACTAAAAATCAAGGAAGAACGTCCAAGGATAATCCTGATAGCTCCAAACTGGCCAAGACAACACTGGTACCCACTACTGAAGAGCATGTCTCGAACAATATGTGGCCAATACCCTGATGCCTTTGATGTTAACTCAGAACAACTACAGCATCATACATCCAAACCTAAAACGCTGCAACTGACTGCATGGAACATCACATAGCAGCAGCTAATCCAGAACTTTCCCAAAGAGTTAAAGACATTATTCTTGAAGCACGCAGACCTTCAACAAGAAGGAACTATGCTGGAAAATGGAAAAGGTTTGTCATTTGGAGTACGGAAAGAGGAAAAGATGTGTCAAACATAGATATGCCTAACATTCTGGAGTATCTGGCGAACTTCTTCATTCAGGCCTGTCCTACTCCTCCATCAAGATACATGCATCAGCTATTTCAGCAGAATACAGCTTTGATCCACCTGTTTTTCGCACCCTTTGCTCAGGCAGTTCCTCAGAGGAATCAAGAATGTAAAACCTCCAAGGAAACCACCATTACCAGCTTGGGATTTAAACTTTGTGCTAGAAAAGTTGACACTATCACCCTTTGAACCAGCAGCAACAGCAGACCTACAACACCTGTCATGGAAAACTGCTTTCCTACTGGCAATTACTTCAGCAAGGAGGGTTTCAGAACTACAGGCCTTAATGGCAGTGCAACCCTTCCTAATCTTCCACCAAGATAGAGTGTCCATGAGGACTAATCCTACATTTATGCCCAAGGTGGTATCCAGAGTATCTTTAAACCAGGCAATCCACCTACCTACCTTCTTTCCCAACCCACAAAACAGAGGAAAGAATACTGCATACCTTGGATGTACATAGACAGCTACGCTACTACTTGGACAGAACAAAAAATAGCAGAAAGACTGACCAACTTTTTGTAGCCTATGCAACAGGAAGGGAATGAAAAGCTATTTCCAAACAGACAATCTCCAAATGGATAGGAAATTGCATACGATACTGTTACTCCTTCCATGGAAAACCAATTCCACAGAACATAAGACCTCATTCTACAAGGGCAACAGCCACTACCACAGCCTTCTTACGAGGAGTGGCAACCAAAGACATTATTGAGGCGGCTACTTGGACCTCCGTGCATACATTTGCCAAGCATTATAATTTGCCTCTATATTCCAGATCCCGAGCAGGATTTGCCACTGCTGTACTGCAAGGGATCCTAAACACACCATAATCTACTTTCCCCTAGTTGGCTATGGTATTCTACCCACTTGTTATGACTGCAGATGCATCCATGAAGGACATAGTACAGTTTTGTACCTACCATAAATGTAGATGTCCGAACTGGATACCATCTGCAGTCAGGATTACCCTCCGCCTTCCCTCTGTGGTACTCCTAGGGTGTTTACCCTCCTAATAGCTAGCTGTTGGGGAGTCTTTATGGTGTATTTGTTTGTATATATGTACATATATGCTTATTTTTGTGTTTACCTCTATCTATTTGGAAACATTGGCATCTATCCAAATTTTAGCCTGCAAGAGGGCTACTGGCATCTGGGGCAAGAAACACTGAGGAAAATGGCGCGGCTGATGCTTTTATACCCGAAGACCAACAGAGATGACGTCGGGTGGAGTGCGACATCAGCCGAAGCCGGACCCGGACTTTGGAATCCGGCCGACTGCAGGGCTGCCTGACGACAGGACAACCCACTTGTTATGACTGCAGATGCTATCCAGTTCGGACATCTACATTTATGGTAGGTACAAAACTGTACTTTTCTAAACCTAATTTAAGTGTTGCTCTTCAATACCTTACTGAGTTATTGGACAAAGGTTTGTCCTTCTCCTCTATAAAGGTTCATGCTGCAGCAATTTCTGCTCACTATGACTGTGACCCACCATTATTTTCTCATCCTTTGTTTAAGCAATTCCTTAGAGGGGCTAAGAATATAAGACCCCCACGTAGAGCTCCTACTCCTGCTTGGGATCTCAATTTTGTGTTGGAGAAACTCACTCTACAACCTTTTGAACCTGCAGCTACTGCCGAGTTGAAATATTTATCATGGAAGACTGCTTTTTTGTTGGCCATTACCTCTGAGAAGGGTTTCTGAATTACAGGCCCTTATGGCGGTTGAGCCTTTCTTAATTTTCCACAAGGATAGGGTGTCTTTGCGTACTAACCCTTCCTTTATGCCTAAAGTGGTTTCTAGTGTGGCTTTAAACCAAATTATTCATTTGCCTACTTTTATGCAAACCCCAAAATAAAGGGAGAAGATTTTGCACACTTTGGATATACACAGACAGTTGCGATATTATTTGAGCAGAACTAAAGGGTTCAGGCAGTCTCAGCAGTTGTTTGTTTCATTTGCTTTGGGTTCTCAGGGCAAACCTGTTTCAAAACAAACTATTTCTAAGTGGATTGGTTTTGTATTGCTTTCTGTTATTCCCATCATGGTAAGGAGATTCCAGCTGGGATTAGGCCTCATTCCACTAGGGCTACTGCCACTTCTACAGCTTTTTAAGGGGTGGCTACTAAAGATATTTTGGAAGCAGCTACTTGGAGTTCAGTGCATACTTTCTCTAAGCATTACCACCTTCCACTTTACTCTAAATCTAGGGCTGGATTTGCCACTGCAATTTTACAGGGCATTTTGGCAACTCCTAATGCTTTATAGTTTTGCCATCCTCCCTTACCTCTGCTTTGGGATTCTACCCATATGTAAGGACTGCAGCAATGTTAGATGAAGAACATAGTACAGTTTTGTACCTACCATAAATGTAGATGTTCGAAGATCCACATTGCTGCAGTCCAATTTTCCCTCCCTCCTTCCCCTCTGTAGTTAGAGGCGGTTGTGGGGTTTGGGTTGTAAATATTGTAAATATGGTTAGTGCAGGGGTGGTTGGTTGTTCTTTGCTGTTTTTTGGCTTTGGCCTTTCTTTTTAGGGCCTTCTGACATCTGGGGCAAGAAAAGACTGAGGATATGACGTCGGTCATGCGCTTTTGTACCCTGACGTCCTGATGTCAGTTTTAAGCGCCTTGACCGACGTCAGCCTAATACTTTGGTATTCGGGCCGACCGAGGACAGCGGACTACCCATATGTAAGGACTGCAGCAATGTGGATCTTCGAACATCTACATTTATGGTAGGTACAAAACTGTACTTTTCTTTAAATCAAGCAATTCATCTGCCTGCTTTCTTCCCCAATCCTGAGAACAAGGGGGAAAGACTGTTGCATACCTTGGACATTCACAGACAACTTCGTTACTACCTGGACAGAACCAAGGCCAGTAGGAAGTCTGAACAACTTTTTGTAGCTTACGCCCCTGCAGTCCAAGGAAAAGCAATTTCAAAACAGACTATTTCAAAATGGATTGGACATTGCATCAGATTCTGTTATTCCTTTCATGGAAAGACTGTTCCAGCCAATGTCAGACCACATTCCACCAGAGCTACAGCCACCTCTACAGCATTCTTAAGAGGGGTGCCTACTAAGGACATTCTAGAAGCTGCTACATGGAGCTCCGTGCATACATTCTCCAAACACTACAATCTCCCTCTATACTCCAGATCCAGAGCAGGCTTTGCTTTGGCAGTCCTGCAGGGTTTGATTGCCACACCATCTTTTTCCTAGAGCATTCCTCCTCCCCCAGCTAAGCTATGGTATTCTACCCACATGTTATGACTGCAGTTGCATTCTTGAAGGACATAGTACAGTTTTGTACCTACCATAAATGTAGATGTCCGATAGACATGCAACTGCAGTCGGATTTTCCCACCCTCCATACCCCTCTGTGCCTAGGGTCCACTCCTATCCCTGTTTCTCTTAGCTGGGGATATCTGTTATGGTGTATTTGTTTTATTGCTCATTTATTTGTTTGGAATCCTGTTTTTGTCTTCCAATTTGATTACAGCCTTCCTTGGAGGGCACCTGGCATCTGGGGCAAGAAACACTGAAGAAAATGGCGTTGGCTGATGCTTATGTACTCCAGTCGCTCTGACGTCGGAGAGAAATGCGACATCAGCCGACGTTGGACCCAGACTTTGGAATCCGGCCGACCGAGGGCTGCCTGAGGCAGGACAACCCACATGTTATGACTGCAGTTGCATGTCTATCGGACATCTACATTTATGGTAGGTGCAAAACTGTACTTTTGCAGTCATCTGCAAACTTGGCCAGCCATAGTCCTTCCATGTTGGCCTGTACCTCCGAGAAATATATACCGAACAGGAGAGGTCCCAGGACTGAGCCTTGTGGGACGCCACTTGTAACTGGTTTGGAGTCTGACATGGCTCCAGCAATTCTAACCATGTGGGTTCTTGAACCAGTTTGCAACCCATCTAGTGACATTTAGGGGTTTATATTTAAGCTGGTGAGCTTATCTATAATGCCCGAGTGGGGTATTGTATCGAAGGCTTTTGCTAGGTCCAGGTAGGCTGTGTGGACCACCTTCCCCTCGTCAATGGCCTTGGTGACTGTTTCAAAGAAATTGACCAGGTTTAAGAGGCAGGATCTGCCCTTAACAAAGCCGAACTGGGTAGGATCCAGTGTCTGTAGGTCCCCAATATCTTTTTTTATGAGGTCCATGATGATCCTTTCCATAGCTTTGCAGAACAAGCTAGTCAGGCTTATGGGGTGATAGTTTCCAGGATCCGTTGAGGCACCACCTTTGTGGAGAGGGACCACTGTTGCTGTACGCCACTCTTTGGGTACATATCCTGTGGTAAGGCTGAGATTGAACAGTAGTTTTATATTTGGGTTTAGCTCTTCTTGGAGTTAATGTAGGACGCAGCCCGGGACACCGTCTGGTCCCATTGATGCTGTGTTTTTTGCTTTGGAGACGGCGGCTCTTACCTGAGCATCTGAGATGTCAGGGGCAGCACTTTGCTGGGATAGATATTTGCCCTTTTGGTGGGGAGGGGGGGAGAAGTTTGCGCTGAACCTGTCAGCTAGGATGTTGACAATGTCTGTGGGTTCGGTGTATTTTTTGTCATTTTGGACTAATTCTGAGCATATCTGGGAATTCCCACCCAGGTTCCTAACATAACTAAAGAAAGCCTTGTGATTATCCTTAGTGTCCTGTGCAATGTTTCTCTCGAAGCTGGCCTTAGACGATTTTATGAGTGCCCGTAGTTTTTTGCTAACACTTATCAGAGATGCCTTCCCTTTTTGGGATTTTGCTCTATCATGTAGTAGCTTCCTCCTTCTATTGTATAGTTTGTTTATGGCTGGGGTCCACCAGACAGGGCGTCTGCCTTTGGAGAATTGGGTCTTGGTTTTATTTGGGATTGCATGATCCATGCATTCCTGAAGGTGTTCATAGAATGAGTTTATAAAGGATTCTGCGGTCTGGGCCATATTTTCCACAGGCCCGGGGGCTTTGAAGGATTCCACCTCGGTTTTGAGGAGTGAAATTTGCTTTAGAGAAGTTTTTCACTGTGGTTTTCTGGGCAGGGGTGGGGTCGGGATGTGAATATCCAGTGAGATTAGTTTATGGTCTGATCGTACCAGTGAGGGATACACTTCTGGTCTGGAGCATAGAGTCCCCATGTTGGTGATGATCAGGTCCAGTATGTTTTCCCCTCTTGTGGGAGTGGTAACAAGTTGTTCCATAGCATTTGAGTTTATAAATTCTATGAACCTTTGAGCTAGGGTGTTGGAGCTAGAGTAATGCTCCCAGTCTATGTTTGGGTAGTTGAAGTCGCCCAATATAATGGTGTTTGGAGAGACCTTCATATTTTCCATTGTTCTCAGGAAGGCCGAGTGGGGTTCCTGGGTTTGGAGGGTGGTCTGTAGCAGGCTATAAACTGGAAGGCAGTTTTACCCACTGTTAGTTGCACATGGATAGTCTCTGATGCTTCGTGCTGTGCCACCAACCTGCAGGTGTGGGTATCTTTGACGAATATTGATACTCCCCCTCCTTTTCTGGTTCGGTCCAAGTTTTGGGGCCGAAAAGCGTGGTATGAGGTATAACCTGGTAGTGCTGGGGTGCTCTCGGGAGCCTTGAACCAGGTTTCTGCTGCTGCACAGGTATCGATGTTCTCCATGCTAAGGAGAGTTTCGAGTGCATGCATCTTGAGGTTTAGACTTCTGGCGTTGAGTAGCATTACTCTTAGTTTCTTATCCCTTGTGATACCTATGGAGGTGGGTTTGTCTTTTGAGCCTTGCCTAAAAAAGGCACTATGGGGGTAGCAAGAGCCTTTGCCAATATCCGAAAGCCCAGGGGTGACAGGTGCAAGACGTCCCTAGCGAAGCATCGTGACCTGTCGAGCATGTCATCACAGGCTGACAGGCATTGGATCCCCGTTGAGTGACACCAATACTTAAGCCAATTGTTGAAATTGATCATCTTGTCTTCATATTGTGGCATCATTCTTGGTGAGGGCAAGATGCTACTCAAGGTCAGGGTAATACCGGCCTGGGCCACATGCTCAGAGAGCTCCTCTATGTCTCTTTTCATGTAGTCCAGGGAGGTAGGTCTCAGGTCATTCACACCAGCATGGACAATGACTGAGTCATATTTGTACTTACCTTGGAGTGACCTGAGTGCTTGTGTTATGTGGCGGATCCTAGCCCCCGACAGGCAGCTCACCGTGACCTTCTCCTTGTTCAGCCTGGTGGTGGGTATTGGCAAGGTGTAAATGGCTACAAGGACTGGTTGCCTTTTATTTACTATGATTCTGTGACTGAAGGGAATTGCATAGAGTAAGATGAGAGTTTAACAGTTGAAGAAATGTTTAAGTAACAATATATAGATAGATACAAAGAAAGGAAGTGGTGGTAATCCATTAATGCTGATTTTAATGGATGATAAATATGTGAAATTACTGTGAACATTAGCGACTGGAATGCAGATGATGGAGGAAGCTGTTCCTGTGAAAACCACAGAGAATGAAGAGGAATTTGGGTTTGCATGGATGAATGCATGATGAGGGATGAACAGCTGTACACAGCATTTCAACATAAAAAATTATGCTGAAAGGGAGACTGGTAGTGGAGGAGAACTGATAAATACTATAGAATGCAAATACACAAAATATAGGGGCCAACAATGATTTCAAAAAATGAGAGAGAGAGAAGCAGCAGCACAACAATGTATGGATGGTGGTGATGATGCTAGGTCAAAATTAGGACATCAAGAAGTATGCCAGTTGAAATTTTCTTTGGAACACGACATGCTCGAGCTCACTGAATATGTGTATGTTCCTAGGCTTAAGCAGCATTTTACCGTCACCCAGAATGATGCCTCAATACAAACAGAAAATGATTGACTTTAACAGTTGGCTTAGTTTCTGGTGTCATTCCACTACCTGACAGCCTGGGAAGACATGATTGACAGACCACGATGCTTTGCTAGAGATGGCCTGCATCTGTCTCCCTTGGGCTTCAGGCTTCTGACAAAGGCTCTTGCCTCCCCCATAATGTGTTTTTTAGGCAATGCTATGAGGGCAAAACTACCAACATGAAAATTTCATCAAAATGCAAATTAAAGGTCATGCTGCTAAACGCTAGAAGTCTAAACTTGAAACTGCCCTCATTGCAAGCATTCTTAACCCTGGAAGAGTCTGACATTTGTGCAGTCACAGAAACTTGGTTCAAAGCTGCAGAGAGCACACCAGCCATACCAGGTTACTCATCCTATCATACATTCAGACACCAAACTGTGGGCAGCAAAGCAAAAGGAGGTGTAGTTGCAATATATACTAAAGACATGCACACCTCCAGGCTGGTCAAACAGTATGATATACAGGAAACACTCCAGGTGCAGTCAACCATTGACACCACCCCTATTCCGGTCTTAGCTAGCTATAGCCCCTAAATTTGACTCAAGATGCTCACTCCACCTATCTGGACCTCTTCAAATCTATCAAGATTCAACCCTTTACCTTGATCCTGGATGACTTTAACTACCCAACCATAGATTGGAAGAACTACTCATGCCAAACCACAAATGCTCAGAAATTCCTTGACTTGTCAAGGCAAATGCCATGAACCAGCTGGTTGACATCCCCACAAGAGGTGATAATATCTTGGACTTGGTATTAACTAACATGAGTAACCACTGCAGCATCCCTACAGTATCATCCTTCCTGGTAAAATCTGACCACAAAATGGTCACTTTCAAAGTCACCCCCCCCCCCATCTAGGGTCAAACAAAACAACTTCTCCAAAGCTGATTACAGACTCTTGAGGGAAGGTATAAACAGCTTTACAGCCCCACCCCCTCCATAGGAACTGGCACATATGTCCAAACCTACACTAAAGTACCTTACAAGCATTTATATAGCTGCATGGAATCAGGAATCGCAGACAGGACAAAATCCTCCTCCTCAAGGAAGAGTAAACCTGTCTGGTGGACATCTACAATAACTGTATAATAAAAGGAAAAAAATTGCTGTCCAGGACCAAGAAGGAGCAGGTGCCTAATTGGAAGCAATCTCTCCTTAGCCTGAACAAGCAAATAAGAGCACTAGTGAAATCCTCCAAAGCAAACTTTGAGACTAAACTGGCCACATCTACTAAAGACAGTCATAATAGAGACTTCTTCACATATGTCCGCAATCTTAAAGGAAGCACTCAGATCTGCTCAGAACTGGTGGTCAAGGACACCACATACACAAATGCCGTAGGTATAGCCAACCTGCTGGCAGACAGGTTCAGTGAAAACTTCACTCCTCTGTCCGCCACCTTCAGTAAATCAGGACATCCTCAGCACCTGCCCCCCCCCCTTATCTCCATGGACCAAGTCATCACTACCCTCTCAAAGGCAAAAAATACAGCCTCCATGGGACCTGATAACATCCCAAGCTGCATCCTACATGAACTCCAGGCAGGAACTTGCAGCAACATTAGGCAACCCTGTTCAACCAAAGCCTGAGAAGAGAACTGGTTTTGTCCTACTCGAGTGGAGGACAACCTCTGTCATCCCTTTGCACAAAGGTGGAGCATCCTCCAGTCCAGGAAATTATAGACCCATCAGCCTAACTAGTCTGATCTGCAAGGCCGTGGAGTGGATTATCATGGACCTCATTAACAAGGACATTGGCAACCTCCAAACACTTGATCCCATACAGTTTGGTTTCATCAAGGGGAGGTCATGCCTGATAAATCTGGTCGACTTCTTTGAGATAGTCACCAAAGCCATAGATGAGGGAAAAATGGTGCACGTTGCCTAACTGACCTGGCCTTCGATACTATTCCCTACTCGGGTATAATAGATAAACTATCTCAACTAGGCATCAATCCATATGTTACTAGATGGGTAGCAAACTGGCTCACTGTTAGAACCCATGTAGTCAAAATAGGAGAAGCCACCTCAAGCAGTAGACCAGTAACGAGTGGTGTACCCCAGAGATCGGTCTTGGGGCCTCTGTTCTTTGGGGTATACTTTTCTGCATTGCAGGCCAAAACTAGTAGGCTATAGCTGACCAAGTTTGCAGATGACTGCAAGCTGGGCGCTGTCATAAATTCCCCTAGTGATGTGGACATCGTCCAAGAGGGTCTCACCCATACAAATGACTGGTGCCAGAAACATGGCCTCAAATTGAATGCAAAAAAATGCATCGTCATCCCCTTTGGGGAGAGTGACATCCCCACAGCTTATCACATTAATAACAAGGTCCTAAGCATGCAATCAGTTGTGAGGGACTTGGGTACCCAGGTTGAGTACAATGCCCCTTTTGGCATGTACCTCACAAAGCACATGCAGCAGCTGGAGAGACCACAGAGGTTCCTCACCAGGAGATTCCAGGGCCTCAAACATCTACCCTGCACAGATAAGCTAAAAGTCCTGTCCATCTACTCAATCTCATACCATCTCATCAGAGGTGACCTCTGTCTGGCATACAAAGCAATCTCAGACCCTGCCTTGATGGGACTGCTGCATATCCGCAAGTCCAGCTCCACTCGAGTAACGTGTACACGCGATCTCAAGGTCTGAGACATTACTAGGACTTGTTGGTAGGACAAATGTGTCCCAGAGACTCCCCCTTCTGTGGAATAGACACCCTCTCCACGTCAAGCAGAGTACCTCATTAACCCTTTTTAAGCTCAACATGGATAACTGGATGGGGAACAGAAAATACACCCCTGGGATTCCACCTCTGTCCCTGCTTGACAGGGCATCGGTTGCTGACTTATCAGAACATGGGCTGAATTCTTGGCTAGGCTTGTAAGGGCCTCAGGGTCAATAGTCTAGTGTCTTCCTATGAGTATCTTAATTAGATGTTATGAGTGATAAAGGAAATGGTGGGCAAAAAGCAGTAGAACCTTTAACTTAGTGAGCAGTGTGGTAAACTGGAGGAGATGCAGAAGAGCATCGACAGAGATTTTCAGATCTGACACAGGATTGTACAAAACAAGTTGTAATTAAAGCAGCTGTTAGCAGAATTTGTAACACAGTAGTTCATGTGAAGACAAATGACTGTTGTACAACTTTTGTTTTTTTTTCATATGTATTTGAACAAAGGTTTGAGATGTAGTGTTAGTGCCTTTAGGACCTTCTAATTTTTCTCTTAGGTGATTCTAGAGGTTACTTTAAATGACCCCTGTTGTGTATGCTTGACAGGTTCTCATGTCTTATAGCCCTCCCATGTCATCATGATGTCCTTCAAGAATGCATCTGCAGTCATAACATATGGGGGTTGTCCTGCCTCAGGCAGCCCTTCGGTCGGCCGGATTCCAAAGTCTGGGTCTGGCCTCGACTGATGTCGCACTTTCCCTGACGTCAGAGCGTCTGGGGTATAAAAGCATCATCCGACGCCATTTTCCTCAGTCTTTCTTGTCACGCGGTGCCCGAAGCAGAAGCAGTTCGCAAGTGCCGGTTGGTCAGCTCCTGTGATTCAGCCACCGAAGACTTTGAAAAAGCTAAGTACCCCATTGGGGACTCTTTCTTGCCTCAGCCGATGTCAAATAAAGTAAATAATTGTTTAACTTGTGGGAAACAAATACCTCATAAGGATTTCCACTCTTACTGCCTCCCTTGCTTAGGCCCAGACCACGACGTCTCGGCCTGTTCAGCCTGTGCTTCCTTCAACCGACGAACTCTTAGACGTCGGTCGGAGTTTGCAGAGGAATTCTTTGGGGCTAATTTTGCATATAAGATGCCATCGGAGACTCCGACATCGCATTTGGTGAAAAAAATGGAAGGACAAGGACCGACACTCGCGGCCCGCGGTTTCGGCTGAAACCACGGTTTGGCCTACCGCGAGTGTCTCTACTTCCTTTAACCGAATCCACTCAACCGACCACCGCGGCCCTAGAGGCCCTGGCTGAGTCGGCTACTGAGCTACCTACTGAAACCAGTGTCCAGGAAATGTCCGACACCATTCCTTTGGACAAGTCTATTCCTGCACGTGGTGCAGCCAGACCCCCTGCTTCCATGTCCATTAAGGCTTTTTCCAGGGCTAAAGCTGCTAAACTTGCTATAGCTTTGCCTCCCAAGACTACCTCTCAGAGACCTTCTTCTAGTTCTCAGATCCTCAGCCTTGCAGAGGATCTTATCTCTTTAATTAGAGGTTCTCAGCCTCACCCGGACAGGGGCTCTCAACCACCACCAGACAAAAGGCCCAGGACTGAGCCCTCTGACCTGTAACACTCTTCAGATGAGTCTACGGATGGATCTGTGTTGTCAGATTACCAGGAGGAGGCTTATTAGGCCTACGAGGATTCTGATGCTGAAGAATCTATCCCTTCGGCCTCCCCTCCTGAAGAGTTTTCCTTTGGTGAGACACTACACTCTATGAGAGAGCATTTTCAATGGCAGGGTCAGGAATTTTCTGATTCTAGAAAGAGATTAAGGACCTTTTTACATTTACCTCAGCATAGGCCCTTAGCTATACCTCCTGTTTTGAATGTTATTGATGATGTGTACAATGATGTTAGTACAGCCCCTGATTCTCTCCCTTCGGCTCCTGCCAAACCTGATAGATACTACAGGGTCCCGGATTCTCATCTACATCTGTACAAGGCCCATTCAAGATGCTGACCCTACAGCAACTTCTTCCCATGCTGGGCAAGGAGTCTTGGCTGGTGACTCTAGATCTCAAGGAGGCATACCTGCATGTCCCTATTCGGCAAAGTTGCAGAAGACACCTCAGATTTCTTGCAGGATCAGAGCATTATCAATTCTCAGCATTGCCCTTTGGCTTATCTACTGCGCCCAGCGTATTCACAAAATGCCTGGCATCAGTAATTGCACACTGCAGACTTCAGGGGATTCAAATCTACCCATATCTGGACGACTGCCTTATACAAGCGGACAACAAGAAAAATTTGATAAAGGACTTGGACTATGCCATCCACCTATTACAGGCCTTGGGATACACAGTCAACATCCAAAAATAAAGACTTGTTCCATCCCAAAGGATAACCTTTTTGGGTGCAGATCTAGACACAACCACCCAAATGGCCTTTCTCACAGAAGAAAAACAAAACAACTTCCGGATTACTTCATGAATCTGACAAGACAAACTCAGCTAACTGCAAGGAAAATCCTGCAGGCCCTGGGTTACATGGCATCCTGCATAATTCTGATTCCACAAGCCAGGCTGCATATGAGAAAATTACAATGGTACCTAAGGAGTGTATGGTCTCAGCACAGTCACAGTTTGGAAACTTTGATACCAATCATTCCTTGCCTTCAAAAGGAATTCCTGTGGTGGGCTCAAGCCTGCCAGTCCAACAGAGGGTTGCCTTTCAACAAACCAAAAACAAAACAAACCATCACCATGGACGCTTCAGACCGAGGATGGGGAGCACACATGGAGGGCAAATGTATCCAAGGCCTATGGTCTCAAGGGCAGCTGCGCATGCACATAAACCAAAAGGAAATGCTGGCCGTGATACACGCAATCGAGGCCTTCAAACCTTTCCTCCATCAAGGCCACCTGTTAATAAGGACAGACAACACCACAGTCATGTGGTACATAAACAAGCAAAGAGGCACGCATTCCTACCCTCTATGCAGGCTGGCCATGAATCTATGGGAACTATGCTTGAAACTCAATATCCAACTACAGTCCCAGTTCGAGCCAGGGAAAGAAAATGCACTGGCAGACAGCTTAAGCAGGACTACCATGGATGCACACGAATGGATGCTGCACCCAGACATCTTTCTACTCATAACAC
>NC_056725.1:1513834289-1513867387 GCF_019279795.1 Protopterus annectens
TCACTAGACTTCAGAGGGGTCTGATCTAGGAGCTCTCAGATACCCTCGCAGGAGCTGTTTCTGATGAGGTACAAGATAAGGTAGCTTCCCAGCTTGCCATGCTAGAGTCTGTTTCTAACTTGTCCATGGGACTTATTGCTCATGCAGGCGAAGGGATGAACAGGGCAAGTGGTTCAGGCATAGCTATATGGAGACATGTCTGGATGCTCTTGTGTGAGTTTGCGGAGCCATTCAAGTCTTTGTCAACGCTCCATTTGACAGATCTTCCCTTTCTGGCCCCAAAGTGAAAGACACATAGCAAGGTGTGAAAAGGAGGGAAAGACCCTGTCTGCCATGGGTGTACATTTTTCCACTCCTCAACGCTCGTATTCCAGGAATCAGAGAAGTGGGAAAAGGTGGTTCAGGAAGACCCAAGGACCTTTCCAGGACACATCTGGTAATGACTCCTCCTGGGGCAGAGGAGGAAACAATAATGGAAGACACCGGCCACGTGCCAGAGGTGGCACACAAAATCAAGATTCCAGAGATTCCTTCTCAGGGAAACCCTGCCAGCATTTCGGAAAGGAGGCCCAATTGCTTGCCTCTGGAGGCATTCAGGGGAAGATTATCCTAGCTTGGCAAAAGATAACCACAGATGCTTGGCTGCTTAGGATCATTACCAGATGTTACTATATTTCATTCAACCTTACCCCAGCATTAGGAAGAAGGATCCCCTCATGTTCCACTCAGTCAGAGGGATCAGGCAGCTCCCGAAATGCAAAAGTTGCTAGAAAAAAAGTGTGATCCAGGCAGTCCCGCCAAACCAGATAGGATCCAAATTCTACTCAAGGTTCTTTTTGGTGCCAAAAAGGACAAGGGACTGGAGACGTGTTTTGGATCTCAGTGTTCTGAACAAGTTTGTTCAAACATACAAAATGTTGGCTGGTCACAGTTCAATCTGTTCTTCTCTTTTAGGGAAAGACTATTAGATGTGCTCTGTAGACCTCCAGGACGCATATTACCACACAAAAGTGGACAAATGCTCCAGGAGGTGCTTCCACTTCCGCCTGGGAGCCAGTCATTATCAGTTCCAAGCTCTGCCCTTTGGTCTCGCCACAACCCCCTTGGTGTTCAACAAATGTGTGACAGCAGTGGCAGCTCACCTGAGACTGCACATATTCCAAGTGTTTGCATATTTGGACGACTGTCTCCTTACCACTTCCACCAGGCATCTACTCAAACAGACAAGAGATTTCTCCCTAAACATTTGCTCTTCTGTAGGTGTAACAGTGAATCTTGCCAAATCTCAGCTAAGCCCAACCCAACAATTGGAATTTATAGGAATCTGCCTGAATACAACCTCTTGCATAGCCTCACTTCCTATTCACAGACTGCAGAAAATAAGATCACAGGTAGACATTCTTCTCTCTGATGACAGTGTCCCATCTTCACTAGTTCTACAGGCTCTAGGATCCATGGTGGCGGCTATTACTTTAGTATTGCTAGCAAGGTTCCACATGAGAATTCTGCAGTAGCTTCTATCCTCCCAGTGATCTATTCTCAGTCATCATCTGTCTCACCTCATCCGAATTACCAATCATAAGAAGGATTTATCTTGATGGATGGAATCCGCAGAAATTCTTTTGGGTCGACCGTTTGTTTCTCCTCATCCCCAGCCCATAGTGACCATGGATGCCTCCCAGATCGGGTGGAGGGGCATTTTCAGGGAAGGACTGTCCAAGGCATTTGGTCCCCAATACAAGCCAATCTGCATATTAGTGTTCTACTGAGGGCAGTGCTGTTAGTGTTGGAAGCCTTTCAAACTGTCCTGTCTCTAGGAACGATTGCAGTTCATTCAGACAGCATGTCAGTAGTCTGGTACATCAACAGACAAGGTGGAACCAAGTCTTAATCCCCTTTGTCAAGAAGCCCTCTGAATGTGGCAATGGTCGATCTCCTCAAACCGCTTTCTAGTAGCAATGCACATTACGCAGAGCTCGAACGTGATAGTGGACAAATTGAGCAGATGCATATTCCTGCCTCACGAGTGGTCTCTCAATTCCAGAGTAGCGAGGGAGATTTTCCATCGCTGGGGTCAGCCTTGCTATGACCTATTTGTATCCCCCAGAACAACAAGTGCAGCAGCTAATTTGCCCTAATCCCCAAGAGATGCTCTCCTTCACAATTGGCCCGTGAGACTACTCTATGCCCCCCCCCCCCGTTCCTCCAAAATCCTTTTTCTTGAAGAAGGCCATAAGATTGAAGAGCAAAGTGATTCTTATTGCCCCATTTTGGCCTCAGCAAGTCTGGTTCCCCTTTCTTTAGCCTTACCTACTTCATTGTCCATGGATTCTGGACCCGGATCCAGATCTCCTGCCCCATCCTCAGGGCTAGTTATCCCAACCTGAAAAACCTCAGGCTTACAGCTTGGTTGCTCCAGTTCCATTAATTGCCAGGCGAAATAACTTATCTTCCCCAGTTCAAGACATTTTGCTAGCTTCCCATAAACCTTCCACCAGGAGACTCTACCTCAGTAAATGGAAAAGATTTTCCATATGGGCACGTGATAAACTTGATCCTTCCTCAGCACCCGTTGAAGAGGTTTTGCAATTTTTGTCTACGCTGTTTGAACAAGGAGCTTCTTCTTCTACCATCAGAGTTCAGCTTGCTGCTATTTCTAATTTCTGTAATGCGTTTGAAGGGTAGTCCTTAATGTCACATAGGCTGTGCAAGGCTTTTGTAAAGGGGACATTAAGGTTAAAGCCTCCTTATAGGGAAACCCCTTGTCCCCTGGGATCTACTGTGGTTTTGCCATCCTTGATCCAATCCCCCTTTGAGCCTGCGGCAACCTGTGATTTGAAATTTCTTTCATGGGAGACCATTTTCTTAATAGCTATTACATCCACTAGGAGGATTTCAGAGATCCATGCATTATCTTCAAAACCTCCATATTTGATTTTTCATAGAGATAGAGTATCGCTGAGAACCAATCCATCCTTTCTTCCAAAGGTTGTATCTGAGACTAACGAGCAATCCATTGAATTGCCAGTGTTCTTACCTAATTTTTCCAACAAGGGAGAATACTAGTTACATCTATTGGATGTCCTCAGACAATTGCATTTTTTTCTCAACAGAACTAAAGATTTCAGAAAGCTGGACCAGTTATTTTTCAGATCCTTCCATGGTTAAATAAGTTTCTAAGGTTATGTTGTTTGTGGCTAAGACAATGCATTACCTTTGTCTACAATAGGAAAAACCTCAAATCGGCAGCCCCACTTAGAACACACTCCACAAGCGCTATAGCCACATCAACTGTTTTTCACTCCAAGGCTTCCATGAACAACATATCTGCAGCCCATAGGTCAAGGATAAATGAAGATCGACAATGCAGATGAAATGCTATGGTGAGTATATAACTTCTTTTTTTATGCACACTAATACACATGGATGGATATTTACTAGGTATTACTAGACAGATGTTCTTCGTGTTTCACTGTTGCAGTCATCACATTTGGGTTATCTGCTTGCAGTAGCCCTCAGTCGGCCTGTTTAACAAAGTCTTGGGTCCTGCATCGGTTGCTGTCTCATCTTCCATGACGTCAGGTAGTCAGGGGTATAAAGCATGCAACCGACGCCATTACATCAGTCTTTCTTGCTGTGCAGTGAGTGAAGCAGAAGCAGTTCGCAAGTGCCGGTTGGCTGACTCCTGAAATTTTCGTTTTCGAGTTTCAGAACAGAAGTCTTCAACTAAAGCGAAGTACCCCATTGGGGAAACTTTTTCTTGCTCCAAACCGATGTCAGCAAAAGTAAATAATTGTATTTCTTGTGGAAAGCAAATACCTCATAAAGATTTCCATTCGTACTTTATTCCTTGCCTAGGCCCTAACCACGACGTACCTCGCTGTCGGTTTTGTGCCTTATTTAAACAATGAACTATTCGTTGTTGGTATATTTACGCTTCTAAATATTTTGGTACTCTGTTCAGTTATCCAGATATGTCTTCGGTAAGCCATCCGACTACTGACATTCCAAAAAAACACAAAGATAAAGACAGAGACAGGCCACCTAGGTCCAAAGCTGCCAACGACGTTTCTCCTAAGCCAGTCGCCAGTTCACCAGTACTCAGTGAGGTACTTTCGCAGCCCCTGATACCCGCTACTTCAGATTCGCAGGCCCCTACTGAGACCCACTTGGAATCCAGTATGTCACAAGATGCTTCAACTGTGGAACCTGCGGATGTCTCTACCTTGGATGGGTCCGGAGCCACTGTGCAGACACCGGCTTTTGAGGTTGTATTCAGGCCTACTGACTTGCATATTAAACCAACGCCATCTTCTTCTTCAAGGCCTAAAACTCGAACCATGCCTAGAAAACTGATGCCCAGATGGCATGGTCAGGCCTCTATGCCTAAAAAACAAATGATAAGAATGTCTGAAGACCTTATTACCTTAATCAGGGGAAGCCAACCTTCCCCTTCTAAGAGACCTAGGACTGAGTTTGCTTACGATACTTCTGACCAAGATTCTGAAATTTCTGTTTCCTCTGATGACCAGGATTTACCTTTATCTACCTATAAGGATTCTGATGCTGAGGACTCTATTCCCTCTGTCCCCCCCCAGAGGATTTCTCTTTTGGTGAAACCTTGCATACTCTTAGGGAGCATTTTCGTTGGGAAAGCCAGGATTACTCTGATTCTAAAAAGAGGCTTAGGGATCTCTTACTCCTGCCCCAGCACAGGCCTTTAGCTCCCTCCTGTATTAGACATTGTTGATAATGCCTTTTCGGAATCTAGCTTGGCCCCTGACTCTTTACATCCTGCTCCCAGAAAACCTGATAGATATTACAGGGTTCTTAACTCTCACAAGTTCCTTTTTAAAAATCCTACTGCGGATTCTGAGACCATTTCACAGGGACCCGAGGGCATTAAGGCTACTACTGCCAAAAATCCTAACCCCTCTGATAGAGACTCCAGGGCATTGGATACTTGGGATAAGAAGGTATACACTTCTGCAGCCTTGGCCATTAGGGCCTTAAACGGACAGTTTCATATGTTAAAGTATCAGCAGCATATTATTGGATTGCTTAAACAGAAAATGATGTAGATTCCTGATTGTGCTGAAAATAAGGATTTACAGGATTTAATGCATTCTGCTGAGCAGGTTGGAAAACATACTTTGCAATGTGTTTTTATTCACTAGAGGCATCTTGCAAGGCTGCTGTCACTGGGTTTGTACTTAGAAGGTATGCTTGGCTTAAGGAGCAATCCTTGCCAGATCATGTTAAAGCTAAATTACTGGATGCTCCCTTAAATCAGGACCACCTGTTTGGCAGCAAAGCAGATGTTCTTAAAAAGATGGAGGAAAAAGCTAAATCTATGCAAACTGTTAAAGATTTCCTACAAGTACAACCTCCAAGATTTAGTAGGCATTGGCCCTCTAAGAATTGGTCCTTTCCTGCCTCTTCCAGGCCTTCTCAGTCCAAACCCAGATCCAGCAGAACACCCAGGCTTCAGTCCCAGGGTACGCACAGGACTAAGCAGTGGGGGGCTCCCACTTCCAAATGAGGAAGTAGTAATACTCTCCCCTATGGTAAACTGTCTCAGTGACTTAACTTTAAAATTTCCAAGCACTTCTCAACTGACTGCTCCTTTAGGGGGAAAGATTGCTCTGCAGACAAAAATCTGGGAACTAATTACCCAGGACAAATGGGTTTTAAATATAGTTTCCCCAAGGATACAGATTTCACTTCCACACGTTACCAACCCCAAACGGTTGGCCAGATCTACCCCCAAATCAGTGGGCAGAGGCTCAAAAACAAGTACTGTCTCTCTTAAGCATACAGGCTATTCAAACTGTACCAGAAGAGGAAAAGGGATAAGGTTTCTACTCAAGACTTTTCCTGGTACCCAGAAAAGACAACTCATGGCATCCTATCCTGGACCTGTCTACCTTAAACACCTTTTTGGTGATTCCAAAATTCAAGATGCTAACTCTTCAACAGTTGCTTCCTATGCTAGGCAAAGATGCCTGGTTGACAACACTCGATTTAAAGGAAACCTACCTGCACATCCCAATCAGGAAATCTTGCAGAAGATACCTACACTTCAAAGCAGGCTACATGCACTATCAGTTCTCTGCACTGCCCTTTGGCTTATCTACTGCACCCAGGGTATTCACAAAATGCCTAGCTCCAGTCATTGCATTGTGCAGGCAAAGAAATATTCAGATATACCCATACCTGGAGGATTGTCTAATTCAGGCAGAAATCCAGGACGTACTTTTGAATCATCTGGCATTGGTACAAAAGGTGCTAATGTGTCTGGGATACACCATAAATGAAAAGAAATCACACCTGGTACCCTGTCAACAGATTATGTTCCTGGGAGCAAGCTTGAATACAACTTCCCAGACGGCTTTCATCACGCCAGAGAAACATATTCATTTGACAACCTACTTCAAACTAATGGCCACAAAAACCCTGCTCTCTGCAAGGCAAATACTGCAAGCCTTGGGGTCCATGGCCTCCTGCATTCTACTAATTCCATATGCAAGACTGCATATGAGGAAACTACAATGGTATATAAAAAGACTATGGTGTCAACATTCTCAGGATCTAGCAGCAATGATTCCTATCATACCTTACCTACGGTTAGAGTTCCTTTGTTGGGCAGGGGCTTGCCACCAAAACAAGGGACTACCATTCACCTTACCCCCTGCCGCCCAAACCCTAGCAACACACGCATCAGACTATGCATGGGGGGCTCAACTGACAGGGAAGTGCATTCAGGGCAAATGGAACCCAAGTCAAATGCACCTGCATATCAATCAAAAAGAAATGTTAGCTGTACAGAATGCTGTGACAGCCTTCAAGGACCACATTCTTCCAGGGCAATTAATGGTAAAGACGGACAACACCACTGTTATGTCGTGCATAAACAAGCAGGGGGGTACTCATTCTTACCCCCTCTGCAGACTAGCCACATCTCTGTGGAACACAGCCTTGAGCTACCAAGTGCATCTACAGGCTCAGTTCCTGCCAGGAAAACTAAATACACTGGCAGACGAACTAAGCAGAAATCTCATGGACCCACACGAGTGGAAACTGGAACCAAAGACTTTCAACATGTTGACAAACAAATGGGGGAGCCCAGATATAGATCTTTCTCCCCCCAGAACTACCAATTGGACAAATTTTGCACAAGGACTCCCCACAAACAAGCTTGGAAAGTGGATGCTCTGTCCTTCAGCTGGAAACATCTATCGGTTTATGCCTTTCCCCCTCTGCCTCTCCTCCCCAAAGTACTACTAAAGATCAAACAGGACAAACCAAGGATGATATTGATTTCACCAGACTGGCCCTGCCATACTGGTACCCCCTCTTGTGCAGTGTGTCACTGCTGGCTCCATGGCACCTGCCTCAGATCCCTACCCTATTGTCACAGCAGGAGAACCAGATTCTGCACCCTCCTCTTCAAACCTTGAACCTGGCAGCCTGGCTAATTACCTAATCTCTCCATTACCATCCCTTAGTAAACAAGTGTTGGATATCATTTTGGAGGCAAGGAGGCCTAGTACTAGAAAATCTTATGCTGAAAAATGGAAAAGATTCTGTGCCTGGAACCACTCTCAAGGGATGGGCACAGCAGCGTCCAACTTACCTCAGATTCTTCAATACTTAACTGAGATGCTTCACAAGGGCCTTTCTTTTTCCTCTATCAAAATTCACGCCTCAGCTATTTCAACTCATTATAACACAGAACCACCCCTCTTCTCTCATCCACTGCTCAAGCAGTTCCTCAGAGGGGCCAAAAACTTAAGATCACCCAGGAGAGCCCCAACTCCAGCCTGGGACCTTAACTTTGTATTGGAGAAACTCACTCTTCCTCCTTTGGAGCCAGCTGCAAGTGCAGATTTAAAATTCCTTTCTTGAAAAACAGCCTTCCTTTTAGCAATCACTTCAGCAAGTAGGGTATCTGAATTACAGGCCTTTATGGCAGTGGAGCATTTCATCATCTTTCATGCGGACAGGGTGTCCCTCAGAACCAATCCCTCCTTCATGCCCAAGGTGGTATCCAATGTGGCTCTTAATCAGTCCATTCATTTGCCAACCTTCTTTCCTAATCCACAGAACAAAGGGGAATGGATACTGCACTACTTAGATGTGCACAGACAAATTAGATTTTACTTGGACAGGACTAAACCTCAAAGGAAATCTGAACAACGGCTGGTGACATTTGCTGCAGGGGCAGAGGGGAAGGCTATTTCAAAGCAAACCATTTCTAAATGGATAGGCCATTGCATTAATTTCTGCTATAAGCACCATGGAAAACTTGCATCTACCTCTACAGCCTTTCTCAGAGATGTCCCTACCAGGGACATCCTAGAAGCTGCTTCCTGGAGTTCTGTACATACTTTCACCAAGCATTACCATTTGCCAATATTCTTTAAATCCAGAGCTGGCTTTGCCACTGCACTCTTGCAGGGCCTTATAGCTGGTCCTAATGCTATCTAAATTCCTTCTCCCATCATTAGCTTTGGGAATATACCCAAATGTGATGACTGCAACAGTGAAACATGAAGAACATAGTACAGTTGTGTACACTTACCCTAAATGTAGATGTTCGAGTGGTATTCACTGTTGCAGTCCTGGTTACTCTCCTTTACTATGCTTAAAAGCTTTTTGGTGTGTGTGTTTTTTGTTGGAGGTATAACCTTGTGTGTGTGTTTGTGTGTATATATATATATATATATATATATATATATATGTATATCTATATATATATATACATAGATATATATATATATATATATATATATATATATATATACATACATACATATATATATACATACATATATATATATATATATATACATATATATATATTTGTTTTTTTTTTGTTTTTTTTTTGCTACCCATTAGGGGGGGCTCCTGACATCTGGGGCAAGAAAAACTGATGTAATGGAGTCTGTTGCATGCTTTATACCCCTGGACTACCTGATGTCACAGAAGATGAGACAGCAACCGAAGCAGGACCCAAGACTTTGTTAATCAGGCCGATTGAGGGCTACTTCAAGCAGATAACCCAAATGCGATGACTGCAACAGTGAATACACTCGAACATCTACATTTATGGTAAGTGTACACAACTGTACTTTTTATAGTGTTTTAGTTTGGTTATATTTATGGTAAGATAGCTGTGTTTTTTTTTTATTTTAGTTCTTATCACTGACCTGATGAAGGCTTTATTGCATTAGTTAGCTGAAAGCGATTTTAGTTAAAAGTCTTTTTCTGTATATGTTATGCACTTCTTAATAACTGATCTTGGAATGTGGGTTGCAAATAGGTAGTGTTTTTCTTAACTAGGATTTAATTTGCTCTAATCAGTAGTAGTGTGGGGGGTGGGTACTTGCTGTTCCAAAATACACTTTTACAGCCCTGTTTATATTGTTTTCCATGAGTAGGCTGGTTTAAAATTAAACAATACATATATTGTTCCCACCTACTTGTAAGTATATATAAGCTGATATGTTTAACACTGTTAAAATATTTCTCTATTTTTTATTTTTTCCTCAACACTCTGGGTGGAGAGGCTGGAACTAGACAGATTCCTGTGCTTGTTCATTTTTTTTTCTAGTTATATTTTTGACATAATTCGTGATCCTATCGTAGGTTAGGATGTGCCTACATTTATTCATTTTATTAGTGTTATTCTTAGCGTCATATTTTCTCTCAGAGAATACAGGTTTCACTTCTTGCTGTTTCATGCTCATTATTTCTTGTTTAACATCAACTATTTTATTACAGTTGTAATTTCTATGGAGGAAGTTATCAGCCATAATTTCTGATTGGTTATCCATATTATATTAACTATTCACAAAATGTCTAACTCCTGTGGTGGCCTTTTGCAGAACAAAAAGTGTTCACATTTTTCCATACTTAGACAATCTTCTTATCCAGACAAATCATCCAAATACTCAACAAAGACACCTACAATTCACCATTTTCTACCTCGAAGACCTAGGTTTCACAATCAACCATCTCAAATCCTCACTTATTCTCTCCCAGGACCAGGTCCTGGGTTGCAGAATAAGAACAGATTTGATGAAGGCCCCCCCCCCCCCGAGAAAAAGGTCACATCTTTAACCACTTTCTTCCAGGACCTACTCCTAACCAGCTGCATTTTGGCCAGGGATTTCCTGCGCCTCTTGGAGTTTATGGCAGCCAACCTTCCCATGTTGCCCATAGCCAGGTTACACATGAGAAAATTTCAGTGGTACCTGAAGAATGTTTGGTCCCAACATGACCACCCACTAGAGGTTCAGATGCCATTCCTTCCATGTCTCTAGAAAGTGATCTTGTGGTGGATCCAGCAAATTTACCTGAATCCAGGACTACCATTACAACCACTCCCTGCAGTACAACAGATGTACACAGATGTTTCAGATCTGGGATGGGGAGCAACTATGAATAGACTGAAGGTTCAGAGCCAGTGGGACCCCTGTCTTTGGAAAAAGTATATCAGTATGAGGGAAATGACTCCCTTATCCTAGCCCTAAAAGCATTCCTTCCCCTCATACCCTTAGGACCTCTAAGAATCTTTACAGACAACACCACAGTCCTGTGGTATATCAACAAGCAAGGGGGGACAAAATACTACTTACTGTGCAGACTGGCCATCCAAGCTTGAGAAATGTCTACTCCGTCCAAGGTGATGCTGCAGACAGTTTACATCCCATCTCAGGTAGATGCTGTCAGTGGGCCATTATCACGGAATCACAAATGGATGTTGCACAGGGATGTCTTCCTGGACATAGTCCACCGATGAGATACACCACAACTCTGTCTGTTTGCCTTCCCTTAGAACAGACAACTGAAGTTATTCTGCACAAGAACCCCTGCCCCTCAAGCCTGAAGGGTGAACGCCTTCTCAATCTCTTGGAAGGGGATGTTTCTTTATGCATTCCCCCTCTTCCCTTTCATAAAGAAAGTCCTGCTGAAAATTCAACAGGGCAAACCGAAAATCTTGTTGGTGACCCCCTTTTGGCCAAGGCAGCACTGGTTCCCCCTACTTTTTTCTCTAGCCAATAGCGATTACCACAAGTTACCTCACAAGGTGGACCTTATCACACAACAGAAGGGGATCACTTATCCCTCCACACCTCCAAACCCAACTTGTGGGTGATAAACGTTTGATCCCTTTTAGACACCTTTATTCAGAGGATGTGCTTTCTGACCTGCAGGAGGCTAGGAAACCCACTGCCAGGAGATCCTACCCATCCAAGTGGAAAAGGTTCTTCAGTTGGTGTCTTCACAGACAACTACATCCCTTTTAGGCAGATGTACCTCTAGTTTTGTCTTATTTGTGTCAGCTCCTCAAGTCTGAACTTTCATATTCCTCAGTGAAAGTCCATTTATCAGCTATCTCTGCTTGCTTGCCTCTCAATCCACCTTTGTTATCCAAATTAGAGGTAAAACTTTTCCTTAAGGGAGTCTACCTTTGTTATCCAGATTAGAGGTAAAACTTTTCCTTAAGGGGGGTACTTCATATCAGACATCTAAGAAAACTAATCCCTCCTCCTTGGGACCTGAATTTCATTTTAGAAAAACTGACTACTGCCCCCTTCGAGCCAGCAACGTCAGCCACCTTGAAGATAGGCACTTGGAAAACAGTGCTCCTTGTAGCCCTAACATTGTCTAGAAGGGTCTCAGAACTACAGGCACTCATGGCTAACCAACCATTCCTGACATTTCATAAGGATAGAGTCTTTCTTTGTATAAACCCATCCTTCATGCTTAAAGTGGTCAGTGAACTATTGCTTAACCAGTCCATCCACTTACCCACATTCTTTCCTTCGCCATAAAATGACAGTGAGAGAGTGCTCCATTGCCATGATATTCACAGACAACTTAGATTTTACCTAGACAAGACTAAGAACATCAGAAATCAAACCAGTTGTTTGTATCCTTTCACCCCAGGGCTGTGGGGAAAGCTGCATTCAAGCAAACAATATCTTCTTGGATTTCCAACACTATTTCTTTTTGCTACTCCTTTCATGGAAAACACCTTCCTTACACTGTGAGGGCCCACTCCACCAGGCCTGTGGCCTCCTCAGGGGCTTTTTTCAAAGGATTAGATACAGTCACTATCCTAGAGGCAGCCACATGGTCTTCAGTCTACACTTTCACTAATCATTACAAGCTGGACTATATCTCCAGGGCTAGGGCAGGCTTTGTTAAAGCCATCATGCATGGATTCATGGAGTTTTCCTCTTCTTCCACCTTCCATAACACATGCTGAGCTTTGGTACTCTCCCTCATGTTAAGAATACTGCAACATGAGAATAGAAGGACATAGAATAGTGTAAAATCTTACCTTAAACATAGATGTCCTTCTCTTCCATGTTGCATTATTCCTATCCCTCCCTCCTACCCCCATTTAGGACTTTTGCCTCTTCTTCTTCCTGTTCCTTATTTTTCCTCTCTGGATGGCATCCTGATCAGCTACCCTTAAGACTATTGCCCCGACTAGGACATTCATTTCTGAGGTCTGTGTGTGTGGATGTCACATTTGTGGCTCACAGTTTATGGTACCTACAAGTGATGTCCCACACACCATACACCAGCTAGGCTAAGCTTTTATATAGGGGCCGGACATTCGGGTTGCCACAGATGGAGGATCCCCTCATGTTAAGAATACTGCAACATAGAAGAGAAGGACATCTATGCTTATGGTAAGATTTTACACAACTATTCTTTTTCTAACTTATTCTATTCCTAAATTATTATTAGTAGACATAAATAACGAATCAACATCTAACACTACAAAGCAACAGTTTTTCACATACTTTAAGTTGTAGTGTACTCTGAGAAATATCCACTGTCTCTCCTGGTATAAATGTTAAGTCCTTTATTTAAGACTACAAGTAGGCTGCCAATTCATGTGAGGCAGAGCACCTCTATGACACTGTTCAAATGGAACCAGGATGAGTGGATGGGGCACAGTAAATTCTTAATGGGGATAGCACCCGCAACCCTCCTAGACATGGGGCAGTCATTAATAAATACAATCCTGGGTATTGACTGGAGTATCTATGGTATTACTTTAGGATAAAATGGCTAGGCTTGTTATTAAATCTGGGTCGATGGCCTAGTATCCTCCTATGATCAATCGGCCACCTGAAAAGCTGTTGTAAGAAATCAGATGCATCTTTAACTGTAGTGTCTGATAAACTATCTTTAATTGCCTCTCTCTATATTTTGAAATTGACTCAGTAACCCACTCCTTCAGTGACACAATAGGTCACATTGGTGGGTTATGTAAAGATTTATGTATTTTTGGTACTCCATGTATTACTAATTTTGGTTATGGTGTATGTAAGTACTCAAGTGTCTCCAGTGGTATTTCGCCATTCATATGCATGCTACATACACCTGAATTAACCTCATTAGTCATTTTCATAACATCTCTTCTTGAAATTTGCATATAATCATCTGTCCCCAACATTTTTAACATTGTCCAATTATAGCAGTAGCATTTAAAATAACTATGCCAACTCCCTTGTCTGCATTTTTGAAAATGTTATCTTTATTCTCTATTAGTGATTGTATAACTTTTCTTTGTTCATTAGTTAAATTATTAAATGCATTTTTCTGTCTCATTTTATAGAATTCATAAATCTCATTCTCAACAGATGTTTCAAATGCTGAAATTAATGGGTTACTTGCTAGTATAAAAGTACTCATTCTCTTTAACGGCTGAGTGGCCGTTCCATTTTCTTTATTCAAAAATCATTTGCAAATTTAGTTGTTTAGCAAATAATTTAAATTCTAGCATAGTATGAGAAATGTCCACTGTCTCTCCTGGTGTAAATGTTAAGTCCTTTGTTTAAGACTACAAGTTTGTTGGAAGCTAGGAGGAAAAAACTGATAAAGATCTGGAATGTTTTGTTTAACAGTATTTTAAGAGGAGAAGTACCACCATCCTAGAAGAAAGCAGTGGTAGCTGTAATATCTAAAGAGGATAAGGATCCATCAAATCCAGCTTCATACAGGCCCATTTCAGTACTAAACCATGATTATAAAGTGTTCATCTCTATAATGGCTAAAAGAATAGGTTCATAGGTTGGTACTAGGCTATCAGCCCTAGGGCCTATACAAGACTAGCCGTAACAATTCCCTGGCTATTTCTTCCCACACTATTTACTTCCCTGGACCCCTGTCTAGCAGGGCGACTGATGTGATCCCCGGGATGAATTTCCTTTCTCCCATCCAGTCGTCAAGGTTCCTTTTGAAGAGGAATAAAGAGGCACTCTGCTTGACATGTATGGGCAATCTATTCCAGAGTCTGGGGAGTCTCTGGGTCAGGAACCTGTCCCTCCAGCATGTTTTGTTTATTGTGATGACAAGGTTTAGATCCCTGGAGCGTGCGGCTCTGAGGGATTGAGATTTCTTTAAATGTAGCATGTCCAACAGCTCTGGGTTTGACATGGCCTTGTATATTAAGCAAAGATTGCCTCTGAGTAGACGATATGCGACAAGAGTATAGGTGGAGTTTTTTAAGGCGGTCAGCATAGGGCATCTGGTTTAGTGAGGTATTTCTGCGGCCTTTCCAGTTGTTGCAGATGTCTTGAGAGGTACATACCAAACGGGGCGTTGTATTCTATAATGGGTCTAATGAGGGATGAGTACAATGAGACAATGACCTCCTTTTTTCTGGATGAAAAGCCCTTAGTGATGAGGTGTGCCACATAGAAGGATTTCCTGACTGTTGTGGCGATGTGGTTATCGAAGGTGAGACCACTGTCCACCTGTGTCCCTAAGTCTCTTATCACACTTTCGGTGTTTAGTGTACTGCCACCTATATGGTAATTCATGGATACATGTTTTTTCCCAAAGGGGATAACTATACCTTTCTTGGCATTGAGCTTGATCCCATGGCTCTGACACCAAGCATTTGTTTCTGTAAGGCCCGTTTGTAGAGTATCCACATCATTTGGGGATTCAATAATGGCTCCCAGTTTGCAGTCATCTGCGAACTTTGTTATCCAGAGTCCCTTAGTGTTGGCCTGTACTTCAGAGAAGTAGATGCCAAACAAGAGCGGTCCCAGGACTGAACCCTGAGGTACTCCACTTATCTGGAGCTGGATTTGGAGTCGGCTACTTTTACAGTGTGGGTTCTATCAGTAAGCCAGTTAGCAACCAGTTGGGTGACGTAGGGATTAATGCCCAGCTTAGTAAGTTTATCTATGATTCCAGAGTGGGGGATGGTGTCAAAGGCCTTGGCAAGGTCTAGATAGGCTGTGTGGACCACCTTACCCTTGTCCATGGCTCTGGAGACTGATTCGAAGAAGTCAGTCAGGTTCAGGAGACAAGATCGGCCCTTCACGAATCCAAACTTGGTGGGGTCCAGTGTTTGAAGGTTGCCAATGTCTTTGTTTATAAGTTCCATGATAATACGCTCCATGGCCTTGCAGATAAGGCTTGTCAGACTGGGACGGTAGTTTCAGGGATCCAAGGTGGAACCCCCCCTGTGGAGTGGGATAACTGTAGCTCTGCGCCACTCAGTGGGCACGAAACCTGAGGTGAGGCTATGATTAAACTTGACACTTGGGTGAGGTGCCAGTTCATATTGTAGTTCATGTAGTACACAGCCCGGGATGTCATCTGGTCCCATGGATGCTGTAGTCTTAGCTTTAGAGAGTGCGTTTTTTACCTGTGTGGCCATTATTACCGGAATTTGGCAATCTTCCGGTATTGAGATGGGCCATTTAGGGGGTGAGAGGGGGATGAAGTTGGCACTGAATCGATCTGCCAGGATATTGGCAATATCCTTGGGATCAGTATATTTAATGCCATTCTGTTTTAGCTCAGAGCAGATCTGAACATTGCCATTTAGGTTCTTGACATAGTTATAGAATGCCTTGTGGTTGTCTTTGGAATCTTTGGCAATTTTATTTTCGTAACTAGCTCTGGAGGATTTTATGAGGGATCTCAGTTTCTTACTGAGGCTGGTAAGGAAGTTTTTTGCATCCTGGGATTTTCCTGTTTTCTGCAACAGTTTCTTCCTTTTGTTGTAAAGTTTGTTTATGGCAGGGGACCACCAGATTGGCTTCTTTTTTTGGATGAGAGCATCTTGGTTCTATTTGGGATGGCACGATTTATGCATGAGTGGATGTGCTCGTACAGTGCCTTAGTGTAGGATTCAGCAGTTGAACTTTCAGCTCCCGTCTGCATGGGTGTCATGAAGTTTGTCACTTCTGACTTGAGTAGCATGAAGTTGGCTTTGGAGAAGTTTTTATGGAGGTTTCCTTACTGGGGGGTGGGGGTGGGATGTGGATGTTAAGGGTGATTAGCTTATGGTCAGACCTGACGAACGAGGGGGTTGACCATAGGTGTGGAGCATCGATTTCCCATGTTGGTAATGACCAGGTCTAGGATATTGGAGCCCCTGGTGGGACTATGGATTAGTTGATCCAGGGCGTTGGAATTTATGAATTCCAAGAACCGTTGGGCAAAGATGTTGGTACAAGAGTAGTTTTCCCAGTTAATGGTAGGGTAGTTTAAATCACCCAGTATTAGGGTGTTTGGTTCTATCTTAATATTTTCCAGTATGTTTAGAAAGGTGTAGTGAGAATCTTGGGGTATGGTGATGGATCTGTAGCAAGCTACAATTTGGATTGCAGTCTTACCTAGTGCTAGTTGCACCTGGAGAATTTCAGACGCATTGTGTTGGGCAACTAGCCTGGTGGTATGAATATCCTTGGTGAATATTGACACTCCTCCACCTTTAGTGTTTCGGTCCTGCTTTGGTGGCCGAAAAGTGTGGGAAGAGTTGTAGCCTGGTATTGCAGTGGTGCTCTCTGAAGCCTTGAACCAGGTCTCAGTTACTGCACAGATATCGATGTTCTCCATTTTGAGGTTTAGACTTCTAGCATTGAGTAGCATTACCTTTAGATTTTGCATGCTTGTACCTGTTACGGTGGTGGTTTTGTCCTTTGAACTTTGCCTAAAAAAGGCACTATAGGGGTGGCAAGAGCCTTAGCCAGTAACCTGAATCCCAGGGCCGACAGGTGCAGACCATCTCTGGCAAAGCATCGTTGTCTGTCAATCATGTCGTCCCAGGCAGACAGATACTGGATCCCCTTTGAATGACACCAGAAGCTTAGCCAATTGTTGAAGTCAGTCAAAAATATTCTGCCTGACTCAGAAGAGAGAGAGCTGTGGTCTCTTTTGAAGTTTTAATATGCGGTTAAAGCAGAATGGCAAAAGTAATGCCAAAATTGATAGATATGGATCAGTGTGGTTTTGTGGAGGGGAGGCAAACATTTGGCGACATTAACAGAACATTGATGATCCAGAGGGAAGCAGAATGTAAGAAAATGCCATTGTTGTTGTTGGGTCTTGATGCAGAAAAAGCATTTGACAGAGTATACTGGGACTTTATGAGCAGGGCAATGGAAGCATTTGCATTTCCTGAAAAAATTATAAGGTTGATTAGGAGACTATATGAGTGATTGGAGGTGAAAATTAAAGTGGGTGGGGTCATCTCTGATAATTTCTCCTTGAGCAGAGGAACCTGGCAGGGGTGTCCTCTTTCGTCTTTATTATTTGTATTATATTTGGAACCATTGGCAAAGAAAATAAGGGACTCAGAAGTTAAAGGATAAAATTGGTGTGGTAGTCAAGAAAAGCAGGCTTTATTTGTAAATGATATTATTTTGTACCTGACAATACCAGAAAAAGACATTACAGTATTGTGGAACATTTTAAGACAGTTTCAGAGCTTTTTGGGATACAAAATTAATGAAGCTAAAACAAAGGCAATAGCGGTAAATTATGTACCCACACATGAACTGGTTCAGGAATACACATTTATGGGAACATAATAAAATGAAATATTTAGGAGTATGGATTAAAAATTATTCTAGTGTGACAGCTAAGGATATGTGGGAAGAGACTAAACAAAAATTAATGCAAAAACTGAGAAAATGGAAGCTTTGGTGTATGGATAGTAAGATACAAGCAGTATGTTTTTAGTCCCTTTAGTCTTATACACTGGTCAGGCATATTTTTATCAACCAGAGGAGAAGTTGTGGGTAGCAATTAATAAAGAGCTGCAAGACTTTATCCAGGAGGGGAAGATGGCATGAGTCAAGTGGGATAAGCTGATTCTTCCATTAGACCAGGGCGGATTGGGATTATCCAATTTGAATGGGTATTTCAGAGCTACACAGTTAAGACTCTTATACATAGCACAGGCAGAAAACTGTAATACAAAGTGGAAAGGGATGATGATGAAATACAGGGGAAGCTCAAGAAACAAAGAGAGGCTGGGATTTTGGATGCAGGCCTTTAAGGAGAATAACAGTAGTCATGCAGAATATTATATCCGTAAAGTAGCAGAAAGTATTCTAACTTTCTAAGAACTAAACCAACACAGGAATGGAGAAAGGAGATTCTGTCAATAGGGATGACTGCAATTAGGGATACAGACAGTAGGCAACAGGGGGCCTGAATTTATTGGAGAAAACTGGCAAAGGAACTAAAGTATTGGGAGCAAATAACTAGAGAGGGAAAGATGATAGAATGGGAAGATGCCAAGAATTTATTTGGACTGCAGGTTAGAGATTGTCTTCCCTATCAGGGATCGATATTAGAGTGTAGGCAAAGAGAAAGAAATAGAAGGCCCCTAAATGAAAGACCAGCATTGGTAGAGGTTTTAATACAAGCTAGAACAGAAGCTGCCACTAAAAAAGGAATAATTAGTAGACCATATAAAATATTGCATGATAACTATAAGAATCAATCAGAGGAGGTTAGAAAGGATTGGGAAGAGAGATTAGATAAGTAATTCACAAAGAAACAATGGGAGGATATATGTATGTCTCCCAAATATGCAACAAATTCTAGAAGATTTAGGATTTTTGCTTGGAAATGTTTACACAGATTTTTTATACCCTAAGTAGACTCCAGGAAAATTTTCCTCCGGCAGACAGTAAATGTAGATGTGAAGGGGAAAAAGAGGTAATTGGGAGCATATTTTCTGAGAGTGTGGTGAGTTGGTGGACTTTAAGGATTTTCCTGCAGGGTACACTGTCTGAGATGCTGGGTGGGCAGATTGGTCTGACGAGGGAGATGATTTTTTTGAGCTATGATACAGAAGTGGAATTGCGTAGACATGGTAAGGCCTTGCTTTGTCTAATAATGGTGGCTGCCAAAAAAACAGTTACTAGAAAATGGAAATCAAAATCTAAACCATCTGTACTGGAAATAGTGAATCTAGCAAGAGAGATAAAACAGCTGAACTTGAGAGCTTTAGAAAAGGGTAGGAGCAAACTACATAGGAAAAAATGGGAATTGTGAGAATAATACATATAAAGGATGAATGAGGTCTAAAAGGCATCAGGACTTAATTGAGATATGTAATGTTTGAGTGAGAAAGATTGGGTAGATTATAAGTGGTGTATAATGTTTGCAACTTGGGAGTGTGTCAGTATGGTTTGTGATGTAAAATGCTTGCAACTAGGACTGTGTTGGTGTGGTTTGTTTTCATTTATATAAATATTTGATTGCCTATGTAGTAAGTGATGGTTTAATAAAGATGTTTCTTGTTTAAAAAAAAGGCAGGATTTGAATAATTTATGTAATATTGCTTAGGTTATTTGATGTATAGCAATATATGTGAAGAATAATGTTTGGTATGTTAATGTAGTTTGATTAGTTTTATATGAATGTAAATTTGCCTATGTCACAAGTGATAATTCAGTAAAGGTGTTTGAAAAAAAAAAAGACTACAAGTTCGTCCTGTGGTAACATGCAGCATGACAGATTAAAAACTAAATTGATCATAGTTACATTGTGTCCATTTATTTTTTGGATTGACCCCTTGTGACTAGACCTTGGTTTGTTTTCCTCCCTTTTATTATCGAATTTTAACGATGTAGATATCTTTCAAGTGGGTTTAGAGCAGACAAATGATTGGTGCCAGAACCATGACTTAAAAGTAAATGCGAAAAAATGCATTATCATACCCATTTGGGAAGTCAACTACACCTGCAAATTACATCAGTAGCACACCCCTAAGAGTAGACTCAGAAGTGAGTGACCTGGGTACACAGATAGCCTGAACATTTGACTGCCATGTGTCTATAGTGGTGAAGAAGTCCTTTTATATGGCACAACCTGTTAGTAAAGGTATGGCAACCAGATCTAGCAAAGTTATAGTCCCACTGTACTTAGCCCTCATTAGACCAATAATGGAGTACAGTGCGCCATTTGGTATGTACTTGACTAGGCACTTACAGCAAGAGTGACCTCAGAGGCTCCTCACAAAGAAAACACAGGGTGTAAACAACACGTCCTGTGCAGATAGACTGGAAGGCCCCATTCATTTACTCTGTCTCTTACTGACTGTTATGGGGTGACCTATGCTTGACCTACAAGGCAATGACAAATCTAGCCCTGATGGAACTGCTACACATCCGCAAGTCAAACAGCACGAGGGTCACATGATCTAGTGATCTAAACTTAGTCAGCTACTTGAACAAAACATGCTGTAGAGACAGATGTGTGTCAGAGATGGCACAGCCTTCCTGTTCACGTTAAGCAAAGCCCTTCTCAGGCCCTCTTAATGGATGGGGAATTGCAGATTTATACCTGAGGTAGCGTCTGTGTCCCTTAATGTACATGGACAGTCTGTAGTATACTGAAGGCATAAGCTTGGGGCAGTATTTTGGGTAAAACTGGGTTATACTGGCTAGACTTTTAAGGGCTCTTTAACAGTTAGTCCAGTAATCACCTGTGAACTTGTGAAATGACAGCCCCTCCCAAACAAAAAAAGATAGTACAGTTGAGTAAGATACTTTACAAGACAGAAAATATTTGAGGAGCTTTTGCTTTAACAGTAAATTCACCCTTTCTACAGCCCTGTAGTGGGTAATTGTACTTGGCTATGGCTGAAATATGTAGATTTTGCAAGTGTGTCTCAGTTTTACTTACTAACAGTCCAGTTCAATAACCTGGATTGTTTGGCAGTTAGTTTTTCTCAAGCATGCCTCTCTCATGTTTTTACTGGTTCAACATATAGAGGAAAATGCATGTACACATGTGTCTGTGTGTGTTTGTGTGTGTGCGTGTGTGTGTGTCTGTGTGTGTTTGTGTGTGTGCGTGTGTGTGTGTGTGTAACTTGCATACACTACTTGATTATCTTCAATAGCACACGACAGGTATGTTTGTTCTCTTAGGAAATAATGGAAAAACGTATTCCACCAGGGGAAGAGGGAGCTGATTAATCTGTACTAACAGGAAATCAGTCACAAGGACTGCAGTGTCCCCAGCCATGTGCACCTTAAGTAGGCTCTTAAAAGTTCATGCCTTCCTTTTCAGGTACTTAATAGCACCTCCCATTTCGAACAGGGCTGTACATGACAGTCCTGGTGTACATTTGTATCTATCCATTAAGTCATCAAGACTGGCATTAAAGGTAGTCAGAGTAGTACTTTGACCTGTAGTGGTAAGTTATTCCATAGGCTGGGAATACTTTGAGTTAGGATCCTATCCCTCCAGTGAGTCATGTTTATTTGCTGGTATAAATTTAGATCTTTAGTGCAGGTGTTTGTTGAGCTACTGGTTTTGCAGTGAAAGAGAAATAAATAGGACTGGGTCTTTCATGGCTCAAAAAGCAAAACACAAGTCACCTTGGAGCAGCCTGTAGGCTACAGAGTATAGTGAGAGTAGTGCTAATATATCTGGAAAGTTGAAATATTTAAGACCTTTGATTTCAATTTATACATACTAAAGGGGGCTTTATATTCAATGGTGGCTCTGTTAAGGGAAGAGAACAGTTAAAGGATGAATTATTTTTATTTTGAAGACATTCCCATGGAAATCAACAGGACAGATAGGATTTCCTAACTATATTGGATAATTGATGATCAGATGATAAGAGTGAAAGAATTGTCCATATAAGTACCCAGTTCTCTTATGATTGTCTCTCTGAAGGGGAGTACTATTTAATGCTTATGTGATGGGAACACGTTCTCTCTCTCTCTTTTTAACAAATGCTACTATAGTGCACTTTTTAGCATTTAACTAGAGACCATTTTCAGTACACCAAATATGTGCATATTCCAGCCCATGGTGGGTTCATTATCACTGAATGAGCAGGTAACAGTACCCAGCTTCAAATCATAGACTCTTGTCAGCACACTTCTCAGATATTGGACTGGATGCTTGCAAAGTTAATGCCAAATGGGAGAGGGTCTAGATCTGATCCCTTTGGTACTCCAGTAGTTACAATTTAATGTTCAGAGGGGGTACCATCAACTTTCACAACCTGGAATCTGTGAGATAGTCAGTTTGCAATCTAGTGGACAGCATAGAGGCTCACATAAAGTTTTTGTAATTTTTTAACATTTTAAGCATGGGGAGGGAGTGTCAGAAGCCTTGGCCAGAGTAAGATAAACAATGTGCAATGAATTACCACTGCCCATAGCCTTTGTAACCTTTTCAGTGAAGCTTAATGGGTTCAAGAGCAGGAACTGCCCTTCGCAAAACCAAACTGATTGGGATCTAGATCTGTTAAGTCGTCTGTGTCTGTATAAATGAGTTCTGCTATGATACTTTCCATGGCTTCACATATAAAGATGACGGATCTTAGAAGGGCCATCCTTGTGTAGGGGAATCACAGTGGCTGTTTTCCAGGCCTCAGGCACAAAACACTATGGATAGGCTGAGGATGAAAAGTTTAAGCAGAGGCTGAGATAGTACTGATGAGAATGCAGCTTGGTATGTTGTCTACCCCATTGTAAGTATTACTTTTATTCTTTGACAGGGTGTTTAAAACTGGTTTCAATGTGATTTTAGGGGAAACTAAACTTCCAGGGGTACTGGAGATAACAATTTGGGTAGATGGGATAAAGTTAGCAATAAGTTTAACTGCTAATATATTGGCTCTGTCCTTGGGATGGGAATGAGTGTTATCATTATATAAGAGCGCAGTGCATCATTGCACATTATTTCTTAATTTTGTGACATAACTGAAAAAAGATTTGTAGTTTCCTTTGGTATCAGTAGTAGCCCTAAGCTCACACTGTGCTTTACACATTCTAATAGTATGTTTTAAGTTCCTTACTGGTATATTTCAGTGTTTTCATGAGATAAAGGGATGGGGATTTCTTAAAACTTTTCATCATTTTCTACCTTTAATTATGTAGTTTGATAATAAGGGAGTTCCACCAGAGAGGTTTATTCATGAAATTGCCACTATATTTAGGGCGGACAAGTACTAGCTTCTGTATGCACCTGCTTAGGTGTTGGTAAAAGTCAGAGGTGAATGCAGTAGTCCTCTCAGCTTGATTCATTTGCAGTAGATTGCTGGGAATTTTTCCCAGGTATTCTACAAGCTGAAGTAGGTTTGCCCTAGTGAAGCCCTAAATATTGCTGTTATATTACCTGTTTTTCCTGTTTTTCTGTGCTTAAATTGTTGATTGCACTTCTTGGCTAAAGTTTTGCTTAAAAGTTAACAAGCAGGCTAATACACTCAAGTGTACTAGCCTTTGATAGCAATTTAGTAGAAAAACAAAGCATTTACTGTATTTTCTGTTTGTTCAAAAAAAACTAAAAAAAACTTCTGCTTTCCTAACTTTCCTTGCTAGTTGTTCCAGAGACCAGATTTGCTGATCCCTGGGCTTTGTATTTGGTTCCTGTGTTCCTCCATTTTCTTGTGTGGCCAGAGGGAAGTTTCTTTACTCACCAGTGAGAGTGGGGAGTACTGAGCTGCCTGTTTGTCCTCAGAGGAGTGGTTAGAGACAGCAACTAGTAATTCATTGGCCATTTTGGGTCATTTCCTGTTTTTTCCAGCCCCCTGCTATAAAGCGCGTTAGCGCGGAGTTGCTACAAGAGCAGCGGCGGTTAATCAAGGTTAAACTATTCGGGCTACCTAAAGTCCACTCTTCAAATTTTCCCTTAAAACAGCCTTCCTTGAGCTGTACTACTGATCTAACCAGCGTATCCTATAACTAAAAAGTTCATCTCTACTTGATTCCCAAGTAGACTATTCTCTATCTGTAAAGCCTAGCACTTGCTCCTACAGTACTTTTTACCTTGATATAGCACTTTTATCATAGATAGTACCCCACCAGCCTAAAACCCCTTTCTCGATCACCCATATCCCCCGGAGTCTTTTTTTAAGTTTTTTTGTCTATTCCTTCTAGCATGTCGAGGGATCAGTTGCTAGTGTCCTCTCCTGCTCAGCTGGTGAACCTGGGAATATTGAGGCAATGTTACAATTGCCTCATGTACACAGACAACCCTCTCCTTCTCCCACAAAACACAAATACATGCGAGAGATGCAACTATACAGCCAAACTGGAGGCTGAGCTCTCTCAACATAGGACTGGCAAGACCAGACAGGAGGAGAAGGTAACCACACACACCACATACCCAGTCTCACATAGTACTATCACAACTTCAAATCATACACATAAACACACAAAGACATACTCGGAGGCTCTGATCAAAAATCTACCAAAACAGCAGAGGTCACCAAAGCAGACACCCAAACAACTACCACCTCAGGACACAACACATGTAACACATAAACCACACAGTCAGTGTGCCAGACAGTCACAGCCCTTAAGGCCAAACACAATGCCAGACACACTCGTCATTGGTGACTCCATAGTCAGACACACTGACGTCCCGCTCACCAGATTGAGTAAGGAGAGGATCACAGTAAGCTGCCTGTTGGGCGCTAGTATCCGCCACATAACGCAAGCACTCAGGTCTCTCAACAGCAGGTACAAGTACGACTCAGTCATTGTCCACGCTGGTGTAAACGACCTGAGACTTGCCTCCTTGGACTACATGAAAAGAGACATTGAGGAGCTCTCTGATCATGTAGCCCAGGCAGGTATGACCCTGACCTTGAGCAGTATCCTACCTTCACCAAGAATGATGCCACAATACAGAGATAAGATGATCAGCTTTAATAATTGGCTTAAACTCTGGTGTCATTCAAAGGGGATCCAATGTCTGTCTGCCGGGGATGACATGCTGGACAAGCCACGCTGCTTTGCAAGGGACGGCTTGCACCTGTCACCCCTGGGCTTCCGGATATTGGCAAAGGCTCTTGCCACCCCCATAGTGCCTTTTTTAGGCAAGGCTCAAATTCTAAACCTACCACACTAGAACACAAAAAAGGAACAAAACTAAGGATAATGCTGCTCAGTGCCAGAAGTCTCAGCCTCAAGATGCACGCACTCGAGGCCCTTCTCAGTATGGAGAACATCGATGTCTGTGCTGTGACTGAAACCTGGTTCAAGGCTCCTGAGAGCACCCCAGCACTATCAGGTTTTACCTCATATCATGCGTTCCGACCCCAAAATCCGGACAACACCAAGAAAGGAGGGGGGGGTGTCCATATTCATCAAGGACACCCACACCTCAAGGTTGGTGGCAACGCACGATGCATCGGAGACCATCCAGGTGCAATTAACCATAGGCAAGACTGCTCTGCAATTTGTAGCATGTTACAGGCCACCCTCTCAAACTCAGGAATCTCACATAGCTTTCCTGAAAACACTGGAGGGGATAAATGTATCTCCAAACACCATCATACTAGGTGACTTCAACTACCCTAATATAGTCTGGGATCACTACTCAAGCCCAAACACTCTAGCCCAAAGGTTCCTGGAGTTCATAAACTCAAATGCCATGGAACAACTAGTCACCATCCCCACAAGAGGTGAAAACATACTTGATCTCATCATCACGAACATGGGATCACAATGTTCAACACCAGAAGTATACCCCTCACTGGTGAGATCAGATCACAAACTAATCTCACTGGAGGTCATCATCCCACCCCCACCTGAGATAAAAAAGACCACAGTGAAGAACTTCTCAAAAGCCGACTTCACACTTCTAAAGAGCCGCTGAATCTTACAAATGCCTTCTACCAGCACCTACAGGACTGCATGGATCAGGCAATCCCAAACAACAAAAAGACTCTCTGTCTCTGTACAAGCGTCAGTCTGGTGGACCCCAGCCATAAACAAGCTCTACAACAAAAAATGATGTGAAAATTACTGAACCTACAGACATTGCCAACATACTGGCTGACAAGTTCAGTGCAAACCATGGGACCATGACAAGCCTGATCTGCAAAGCCGATCATGCCTTGTAAACTTGGTTGAAGAACCCACAGGGTCAGAGTTGCTGGTGCCATGTCAGACTCAAAGCCTGTCACAAGTGGTGTCCCACAGGGCTCAGTCCTGGGCCCACTCTTGTTCGGCATCTACTTTTCTGAAGTACAAGCAAACACAGGAGGGTTATGGCTGACAAAGTTTGCAGATGACTGCAAACTGGGCGCCATAGTCGAAAACACATCTGACACAGATATCCTTCAGAAGGGTCTCACAGAAGCGGATAACTGGTGCCAGAGCCATGGCCTAAAGTTAAACGCCAAGAAATGCATAGTCATACCCTTCGGGAAAACAAGGTTACCCCTAGCTACCATATAGGTGGCAATCCACTGAGCACAGAAGAAGCTATCAGGGATCTGGGGACCCAGGTTGACAGTAACCTTTCGTTTGACACTCACATTGCTAAAGTAGTTAGGAAGACCTTCTACATTGCCCACCTGATCATGAAGGGATTCACATCTAGATCAAGGGAGGTCATCGTCCCCCTGTACTCATCACTCATCAGACCAATGATTGAGTACAATGCCCCTTTCGGAATGTATCTGACCCGACACCTGCAGCAGCTGGAAAGGCCCCAAAAGTTCCTCACCAAAAGGATAAAGGGTCTCAAAAATATGTCTTATGCTGCCCCACTGAAAGAACTCCAGCTCTATTCAGTAAACGCACGCTTGCTCAGAGGTGACCTGTGCCTGACATACAAGGCCATGTCAAACCCAGATTTGATGAACATGCTTCACCTCAAAAAAATCTAGATCCCTCAGAACTACAAGGGCGGGAGACTTAAACCTTGACACGGTTATTAATAGAACGTGCTGGAGGGACAGATTCATCACCCAGAGACTCCCTATGCTGTGGAACAAAATCCCAGTACATGTGAGGCAGAGCACCTCGCTGGCCTTGTTCAAGAGAAATCTTGACCAATGGATGGGAGATAGCAGTTATACCCCTGGGATTACCGCAGTGTCACTGCTTGACAGAGGCACAGCAAAATAATGGGCATAGTTTTCTTCAAACTAAAGGGGTGGCGAAAGCCACAAAACTCTGGGCTAGGCTTATAAATGCCCTTGGGCAGATAGCCTAGTATGAACCTATAAATATTAAATACTATTGCAGTGACTTCTTCTCAAAGACCATACATTCTCCCTCCAAAAGTGCTCCAATGAGAGACCAACTGGTCAGAACAGAGCTCTTTGAACAGGACCCAAAAGGTACTGTTAAAAGGGACCATTGAAATCGTCCCTTATTAACACCAGATTGGGGGCGTTACTCCCTGATAGCATTCCAGGAGTAGGTGCTCATGTGATAGCAGTTCTGAGAGTGATAAGCAGGACAAGCCTACTCCGATTCCATCTCTGAATATTGCCTTCATAGACACAAAACTGGATCTTCTCCACTGCAGATCATTCCTGCCCATGAACATGACCCAGCAAGTTATGTTCGATTTATTTGATATATATGAACTTCATCAGAGTAACAGTAGTGTCACTCTGATGAAGTTCGTATATATCAAATAAATTGAACGAAAGTGCTTAGGATAAGTTTGAGCTTGGTGTCAGACTCCTTCATTTTTTATTTCTATTTTTTATTTTTGGTTTTGGTTTTTAGTCCTCACAGTTCGGAAGTTTTCTATGTATATATAAAGGAGCAGGCATTGTGATTATGACTGAGGCAGCCTACACAGACAAGATGCACGAAGTACTGTCCCAAGATGACAGCTATGTGTCAATCCCCAAAGAAAAGGTCCTTAAAAAATTCAAAGACATAAATTCCACCCTTCTAAAGCTCCTCAGGAGCAGAAAAATCTCCGAGGAAGAATATACTTTCATGCAGGTAGACTCCCCGGTAGTAGATATAATGTTTGGGATCCCCAGGATCCACAAAAACCCTACTGATCCTCCCTTTAGACACATAGTCTCATCCAAAAGGACCAAAACTGAATAGGTTCATAGGTTCATACTAGGCTATCTGCCCTAGGGCATTTATAAGCCTAGCCAGAGTGTGTTGGCTTTCGCCACCCATTTTAAATTAATTTTGCTATGCCCTTTTTCGAGGTTAGTATACTGTGCCTCTGTCTAACAGTGACACAGAAGTGATACCCGGGGTAAACCTACAATCTCCCATTCACTCATCAAGATTCCTCTTGAAGAGAGTCAGTGAGGGACTCTGCCTAACCTGGACTGGGATTTTATTCCAGAGTGAAGGTAGCCTCTGGGTTATGAATCTGTCCCTCCAGCATGTCCTATTTATTTCAGTGCTGAGGTTCAAGTCTCTCAAGCGCATATCTCAATGGGATTTGGATTTTCTGAGGTGCAGCATGTCCATTAATTCTGGGTTGGACATGGCTTTATACGTCGGGCACAGATCGCCTCTGAGCAGGTGGTATGCCACTGAGTAGAGCTGGAGTTTCTTTAACCGGGCAGCATATGGCATCTGTTTGAGCCCTTTGATCCTCTTGGTGAGGTACTTTTGGGGTCTTTCCAGTTGCTGCAGGTGTCTGGTAAGGTACATCCCAAAAGGGGCATTGTACTCAATTATGGGCCTGATGAGGGATGAGTAAAGAGGCACGATGGCCTCCCCTGCCTTCATGATTAGGTGGGCTATATAAAATGTTTTTCTAACCACTTTGGCCACGTGGTTGTCAAATGAGAGATTGCTATCAACTTGGGTCCCCAGGTCCCTAATTACTTCTTCTGTAATTAATGGATTACCACCTATGTGGTAATTTGTGGGCATTTTTTTTTGCCAAAGGGGATGACTATACACTTTTTGGCGTTTAGCTTGAGGCCATGGCTCTGGCACCAGTTGTCTGTTTCTATGAAGCCCTTTTGGAGGATGCTTGTGTCGGCTGGAGAGTCGATTATGGCGCCCAGTTTGCAGTCATCTGCAAACTTGGTCAGCCACAGTCCTTCCGTGTTGGCCTGTACCTCCGAGAAATATATGCCGAACAAGAGAGGTCCCAGGACTGAGCCTTGTGGGATGCCACTTATAACTGGTTTGGAGTCTGACATGACTCCAGCAATTCTAACCATGTGGGTTCTGTCCTTGAGCCAGTTTGCAACCCATCTAGTGATATAGTGGTTTATATTTAAGCTGGTGAGCTTATCTATAATGCCCGAGTGGGGTATTGTATCGAAGGCTTTTCCGAGGTCCAGGTAGGCTGTGTGGACCACCTTCCCCTCGTCAATGGCCTTGGTGACTGTTTCAAAGAAATCAACCAGGTTTAAGAGGCAGGATCTGCCCTTAACAAAGCCGAACTGGGTAGGATCCAGTGTCTGTAGGTCCCCAATATCTTTATTTATGAGGTGCATGATGATCCTTTCCATAGCTTTGCAGACCAAGCTAGTCAGGCTTATGGGGCGATAGTTTCCAGGATCCGTTGAGGTACCACCTTTGTGGAGAGGGACCACTGTTGCTGTACGCCACTCTTTAGGTACATATCCTGTAGTAAGGCTGAGACTGAACAGTAGTTTTATGTTTGGGTTTAGCTCTTCTTGGAGTTCATGTAGGACAGCCGGGACACCGTCTGGTCCCATTGATGCTGTGTTTTTACTTTGGAGAGGGCAGCTCTTACCTGAGCACCTGAGAGGTCGGGGGGGCAGCACTCTGGTGGGATAGATATTTGCCCTTTTGGTGGGGGGGGGGGGGGGTGTTGCGCTGAACCTGTCAGCTAGGATGTTGGCAATGTCTGTGGGTTTGGTGTATTTTTTGTCATTTTGGACTAATTCTGAGCATATCTGGGAATTCCCACCCAGGTTCCTAACATAACTAAAGAAAGCCTTGTGATTATCCTTAGTGTCCTGTGCAATTTTTCTCTCGAAGCTGGCCTTAGATGATTTTATGAATGCCCGTAGTTTTTTGCTAATACTGATCAGAGATGCCTTCCCTTTTTGGGATTTTTCTCTATCATGTAGTAGCTTCCTCCTTCTATTGTATAGTTTGTTTATGGCTGGGGTCCACCAGACAGGACGTCTGCCTTTGGAGGATTGGGTCTTGGTTTTATTTGGGATTGCATGATCCATGCATTCCTGAAGGTGTTCATAGAATGCATTTATAAAGGATTCTGCGGTCTGGGCTGTATTTTCCACAGGCCCGGGGGCTTTGAAGGATTCCACCTTGGTTTTGAGGAGTGTGAAATTTGCTTTAGAAAAGTTTTTCACTGTGGTTTTCAGGGCAGGGGGTGGAATTGGGATGTGAATATCCAGTGAGATTAGTTTATGGTCTGATCTTACCAGTGAGGGATACACTTCTGGTCTGGAGCAGAGTCCCCATGTTGGTGATGATCAGGTCCAGTATGTTTTCCCCTCTTGTGGGCATGGTAACAAGTTGTTCCATAGCATTTGAGTTTATAAATTCTAGGAACCTTTGGGAATATGTGCAGGAACTCCTAGACTACCACTTCAACCCCATAGTCCAAAGCTCAGAGTTCTACCTCAAAGACTCCTGGCAATTCCTTAATGAGATCTTTATGTTCAAACCCCAGACTGCTGAACAAAATCTCATACTCCTCACACTAGATATAACAGCATTATATCCAAGTATCCCCCACCATGAGGGGATAGAGATGGTGAAAGGATACCTCACCAAGCACTGTAACCTGCTCCAAGAACGTGCAGAGACCCTATGCACCCTCCTTAGAGTAGTGTTGGAAAATAACTTCTTTTCCTTCAAAGACACCATCTTTCACCAACTCAAAGGAGTCACCTTGGGGGCCAAGGTGGCCCCAGCCTATGCTAATCTAGTGCTGAGTGCTTGGGAACCCGACACCCTCACGAAGCTAAACAGCTTCAAACAGGCAGCGCTCTATAAATGCTTTATTGATAATATGTTCCTGATATTTCAAGGTTCCCCCAAACAACTAAAGGTCCTCATCATGGATATAAAATCCAGTTCCATAAATTCACTATCGCAGGGCAAGGACTAGAGACCCATTTCTTAGACATTACCCTTACCTATGATCCAAAGAGACGCAGCTTCAAATCAAAGCTCTACAGAAAGCCCACCCACAGGAACAGTCTTCTGAATTACAGAAGTCAACATCCTGGATTTATGAAAAAGAATGTAGTGAAAGGACAATTCATTCAACTAAGCAGAATAGTGTGTGAAGATGAGGACTTTGAAGAGAAAGCCGCTTACTTCGCACACTATTCATAGAAAAAAGCTACCCACAGGACCTAGTAGATAGACTAGCCTAAGAAGTGAGTAATAACAGGCACACCAGACACCTCCCCATTCTTAAATATGGCTTCACTAGTAAGCCCAAAGAGAATGAAGACTTAATCCCACGCCTAACTTCTGTTACAAAAGAACTATGTCCCTAAAAAAGACTGGAAACCCACAGTAGACCAGACAGTACCGCCATCCAGCCAAGAATGCCAATGCATTTTAACAGGCAGCCACAAAACAGTGGCCACCACAGCCCTACCCATTAGAGCGTTTGTGGTCTACTTAGAAAAATGCTCGTACTGTGAAGCGTTCTATGTAGGGATGACCACCAGGAGACTCTCAGACAGAGTCCGAGAACACTACCAAGCTATCAGAAGAGGGCACCCTAACAATGCCCTAGCCGGACAAGCAGCCACATGCAATACCCCACCTAACTTCAAGTTCCTAGTATTAGAACAAGTTAACACTTTCAGTGCTGATTCCAGCACGCCCCTGGAGGTCAGAGAATTAAAATGGCAAATAGAACATAAGGCAGATCAAACCCCAGGACTTAATGCCAGTCTTAACATTAAATGCATGTTAAAATGGATAAGCTACTGAAATCCCACACACGTCATCCCTAACCATACACATCAGTTTCCCTAGACTCGCAAGCACTTCAAATGTATTCTGACTAGAAATAGCAAGTACAATGTCTGCTGTAACACATTTCTGAAGAAGTTCGAAGGAGTTACCTAATAAACTAGAGAACGAAAGCGCTTAAATGATATACTAGCTGTAACCGCCACGCATTGCTGTGGCTCAGTCTGGTTAAATGAAAAAGAAAGAAAAGAGAAAGCGCACATTTCTAATATGTTTAATTTCACAATGCTTGTGGGTATACAATATTTTTTGTTGTTCCATTGTCTGTGCAGATATAGAGATTGTCTGGTTTGCCGACTCTAAAACACGCAACATATAATTGTCCATGTGAGAAGCAATCTGTGTGTAGATCTAAACCACACAATTCTAAAGATTGGCCCTGAGCTTTGTTGATGGTGATTGCAAATGCCAGTCGAATTGGGAATTGCAATCTGTTAAATTGAAATGGCATATCCGTTGGAATCATAGAAATGCGAGGAATGAGGACATCTTCACCTTTGAAAGGTCCTGTCAATGTTGTTATTTCTATGACGTTGCTCATTAATTTTTTTACTGCAAGCCGCATGCCGTTGCAAAGCTTTGGCTGGTTGATATTTTGCAACATGGTAATTGGCACTCCGATTTTCAATTGCAGTACGTGCGGTGGCATCCCTGGCAGATTGAGTGAATTCAAAAATTCTGTTGGATAATTAACCACTTCATCTGCTTCCACAACAGTGTCGACGGACTTGTATGTGACTGCATCGCTTTGAATGTTAGACTGAATAATATTGTTAAGTTCGTAGACGTCTTTGTTCTAGGCCGCAAGAATAGCTCATTGAGTCAGCCATTCGTGATTCTTATACTTGGTTTGAATATTGGGAAATACCTTTTCAACCAATTCTTCTTTTGAAGTCACTAAATTGCAGAAGTTATGAGGCAATGAAATTCGTCCTGAGGTCAGATCAACCGGCTTTCCGTTCCCAATTTCCATCAATTGATGTGAGAATATCTCAGCTGATCGATCGTTTTGCAGCTGGACACGCATATTTGTAGTTAATTTTAATGGCTTTACGTGTCGCCACAAAGTAGAGTATTTCAGGCACGCATTTATATCCCCCATGCAGA